>NC_079212.1:123686982-123793173 GCF_029633865.1 Lampris incognitus
ACGTAGCCCAATACGGTTACGCGACATGAAACGGAGATCACATAGTTTACCCTCTTACCATCTCTTGAGCTCGATTTAAAGACTTCTGGACCCGTTTGGCGAGAAATCCAGCTCCAGCCTGGATGTTTGGTCCCATCTTGTTCTCCGCCATCGTGGCTTCTTCTTCTTCTGAGGCGTTTTCTTTACACCGCTTCCGACGGTTACCCTTTCCTGCGATTGTGAAACACTTTCGCAGATATAATTTCAATTCAAGGCTCCGGAAGGTGGAGCAAAAACAAAAAAAAAAAACCAAAAAAACGTGAAGGCTCCACGCAAATCCACGTCCCTCCCTACTGTTTGTCTGAACCAAACGGGTCGCTAAACTGCTGAAAATGTAGATTATATGAGTGTAAAGGGTAATGCTGTTGTTAGAGTGTAAAGGGTAATGCTGTTTTTTTACGATTGCTGATGATGACAGAAAGTTTTTTTGTTTTTTTTTTGCATTACATTGTGAACTCTTAATCTGGAATATTTTCCCGTTCGACATTCATCATTAACAAACGTATTCCTCCAGTGGGATTTTAGTCCTAATTAGAGTAAACCCCTACCTCTCACTTTGATTATACCACTATGTGTCTGTGTGTGCGCGTGCGCGCGCGCGCGTGTGCAGTCGCACACAGAAACTGCGTTTGTGCAAATTTAGGAGTGTAATTATAATTTGTGTGGGTTTTTTTTTTAATCTGTTATTTCTGCAGAGTGGACATGGATATTTTTGCCACAGAACTCTGACCAGTCCATTGGTTGGAATAAATGATCCAACTGCACACCACACTTTTTAAAAGCATGTTTTACCCTGTTTCTTCCCTGCATCCCACCACCCCACTACTCAGTAGACCCGCCGTGCAACGTTTTCTGCTGTTTGTATTAAACATTTATGTTTATGTTTATTGCTCAGCCAGTGCAACTTTGAAAATGTAGGCCTATATTAATTGCAGATCTTGATATCTCCAAAGAGAATACAATGAATATTTTATATAGGTTATTGTGTGTTCTTTCTAAATACAGCGTGGGCAGTGTGACGGTAGATTCAGATACATCATGCAGGTGTGTGTGAGTGGGAGTGATGGTGGGAAACTGCTGAAACTCCTTTCTCTTTCCCAGGACCGATAAATGGACACTCCTCAGTACAGTCTGGACTCACCATGACTATGAGCTTGCAACGCTGGCTGCTGTTCGCAACTCTGGGTAAGTGGAATTGAATTTGCTATAGTATTGTTTTCCTGTTCTGGCTCAGGGTTGACACAAAAAGGTTGGAACTTCAGTGTGTGGCTGTATGCTCTCTTTTATTTTATTTTTTTATTTTTTGGGTAGCATGTATGTCTGAAAGCATTGTAACAAAATAAAACCCTGAAACTACATGAAATTAAGATTCTGTGTTTTGCATTGTATCATGCACAGCAGTGTTGTATTGGTAGGATGTTTGGCTATAGGGACATGGGTGTATTTCAGTAACCTTGTAGGCCTAATTTACCACTTCCCATAACTCAGTGTTGTGGTACTCGTGATTTTGGTTTACCCCCAAATTGTTAGGGAAGACAAAAGAGTACTAATGTGAACGCTCAACAAAAGTACTGACATACAGCAACTTACTAGTTAATGTGTCTTGTCATGTCACTGCTCACGGCACTGTTTGCCAGAGCAGTGACATGCATATTTGCAGATGATCTCAATAATTATATTCAAAAGAAAGGAAGATAAGAACATGTAAAAAAGTCAAAGTGTATGTGTGTAGAGACTGTGTATTGTATGTGCATCAGGTACTGTAACAAATAACATAAAAAAATGATGAGGACAAGACATTTTCAAAGCACAGGCTCGCAGCATAAGTCTGTGCTCCTATTTGATGCAAATACATGCAAGTCTTGCCCCGATGGGACACTGCACCTCCAGGGTGATATACCTGACAGCGGCAACATTTCTAAGCTGTGACAAATATTTATGTTTTGGCGTCTCTGCAGGTCAAGGCATTTTACGATTAATATGGAGATATAGTGTACAGCGAGCTGACCCCAACAAAGCCACTCGTCTACAGAGTACCCTATCCACAGCAAACTATATTAAAGCCCCATGAAGATAACTGTACTTTAATGCATGGTTTGATTTTTGTTTCAGGTATTTAGGCATTTAGTCATGATGTTGGGCATCATTTAGAAGTTAAAAGATGAACATTTCACTAACCGCCCCTGCACAGACAAACTGATCAGCTTTGCTGAATCTTCTCAACAGGGCAATCGTTTAAGCCATACATAAAAAAAAGCAAGGAAGGAAGCTCACAGTCCAGTCGCACATATCTGAGCAAACCTGTAGTATGACAACAAATGGCAGAAATGAAAAGATATTAGCAGAGTTTAACCTAAAAGAAAGGATGGTTTTTCTAATGGATCATGTGAAGAAGCAGTGGGAGCTTCCCATTTTCAAAAAGGAGACATATCCTTTAAACAGTTGCTCCACTGGACTGTCTTGTAGTCTTGTTTCTTAATACTGAAACTATAAACTTAAAATTTTATAAATTTAAAATGAAATTAGTTAAAATTTAAATTATTTTTTTTGTTTTATTTCATTGTTATTATTATATTTTATTTATATATACAAAATTTAAATTAGTTAAAATTTATAAATAAATTGAAAATTATACTGAAACAACCCGTTATAAATTGATGTCCGTATTATTCTAAATGATGCCAGACAACATTTTAAAGAGATTTGCTTTGATAAAACCAAATCTTGAATGTCAACAACATCTGTTTATGTCCCTTCCCAGGTTGCATCTTTCCGGGTGTCTCCATGCAGGGGAGGCGATGTGCATTCCAGGTAAAGCCACAATTCAATGTGTTTAGGAGGAATGGCCCGGTGAACGGGTCTGTGCAGCATTGTAACAGCACCGATTGTTGTGCTGGGATTTTCAGACTCATCAACGGCACGCCTGAGATAGACTTCCTCGGTAAGAAACCCTTAAATGCAGGATGTTTAATGGTTAAACGTTTATAATCTGCGTTAAGACGTAGCATTTGAGGGCGTCCGGGTCTATTCCGTTGCCTATGACGAGTTTCCCGATTCAAATACCAGTGTTGCCTCCGGCTTGGTTGGGCATCCACAGACACAATTGGCCGTGTCTGCAGGTGGGAAGCCGGATGTGGGTGTGTCCTGGTCGCTGCACCAGCGCCTCCTCTGATCGGCCGGGGCGCCTGTTTGGGGGGGGGGGCTGGAGGAATAGTGTGATCCTCCCACAGGCTACGTGCCCCTGGCGAACTCCTATGTCAGGTGAAAAGAAGTGGCTGGCGACTCCACATGTATCGGAGGAGGCATGTGGTAGTCTAAACTTTGAAAAGCCAAAACGGTCAAAATGACCGCCATGGTCGTTCTAGATCGGGGTTGGCTAACCATATGCCATGGAGAGCCATGTGTATGTGGGTTTTCATTCCAGCTGAACTCCACACCAGGTGATTTCACTGATTAACAACCCATGTAATCAGTAAAATCACCTGGTAATCAGTGAAATCACCTGGTGTGGAATCGGGCTGGAATGAAAATCTCCATACACGTGGCTCTCCATGGCATATGGTTAGCCACCGCTGTTCTAGTAGTTTTAAGTTCCGGTCGTTGTTTGGTACTATTTACATGGCTATTTTCAGTTCGTTTTTTTACATTTCACGTTTTATAGGCCTTGTTACATTTGTTAGATTAGTAATATGTGTTTTCCGTTTAGTTTTTCAGGTAATGTTCTCACTTTTTCAATTTTGCTATTCAAGTTCGACCATGTGTCTCAGAAGTTTAAATTGTTTAAAAATAGTATTATAGTTGTTAAGATGTTAATTTTGTTGTCAGTCGTTTCTTAACAGACATACTAACATATTGTAACGTGCATGGATAAGTAGACACGTTTGCTCTTGGCTAACGGGTCAGACCCTTTAGTCGAGCGGTTAGCGTTATAAGGGTTCGCGTCCCGGCTGCGGCATTTCCTGTGGTTTCCCCCCGAATTCGCTGCAATATGCAATAAATTAATATCTCCAATGGATATTTATTTTGACAGAATAGAGTTTAAAAACAGGTGGTCATTTTGATAGGCCACGGTCGTTTTAGGTAGATCTTATCTGCCCAATGACTGCTGGGAGAGGCTCCAGCATCCCGCGACCCTGGAAACAGGATAAGCTGTTTGGATAATGGATGGATGGATGATCTAAAACCCATTTTAATGCAAATGTATGTAATTTTAGGAACATTCAGGGAGCGGCAGGTCTTATCTTTTTTTTGTCCACAAAGTCATTAAACTTTGAAAATCAGGTTTATGGATGTGGTGACGGAGGACATGCAGGTGGCTGGTGTGACAGAGGAAGATGTAGAGGACAGGAAGAAACGGAAACGGATGATCCACTGTGGCGACCCCTAACGGGTGCAGCCGAAAGTAGTAGTAGTCGCAGTAGTAGTCGTAGTAGTAGTAGCAGCAGCAGATTAAACTTGAAAATGCAAAACGGTCAAAATGACCGTCTTGGTCGTTCTTTGAAGTAACCGCGAAATGTGGTGTTCACTTGATGTGTTGCAGCATGTAATTCGATTGAAACGTCCTGCCCAGATACTAGAGACTGCAAGGCATATGTGCACCATCAAAAAAATTTACTGAAGTGTGAATGCAAAGGTGACCTTTGCAATGGCAACATCAGTTGGCCAAACTTCGACACGCCTGCGTCCACTGAGCCTCCGACTGTCCCTTCAGGTATGAAATCCTGATGATTGTAAAATTTCCGAGCAACTTTTTTTAGTGTATACTGTTGGCAATATAGTTGGACTGCTTGCAATTGCCAGATGTGAAATGACTGTGTATAAAAACAAAAGTGAGTTATCTCTCTTCTGGTCAGAGAAAATATCATTATTTTTGGCTAAGGTGTTTCTTTTTTTCTTTTTTTTTAATCAAACCCTCCACCTCCACAAAATTCTCTCCTATTCCTCCTCCAAATCTGCTTTTATCTTTTGTTTATCAGGCTTGGGCCAGTAAGTCAGATACATGAAGTGTCTGTTGCCATTACACAATGAGAGCTTTTGTTGAATGTTTACTTTGTATGCTGTAAAGGCCACCTGACTGTCTGAATCAATGGACTCCCTCTCTGGCCATGAGTTCGGTTGATGATCCCAGTCAATGGTTGGCACGGTGGCCCAGTGGTTAGCACTGTCGCCTCACAGCAAGAAGGTCCTGGGTTCGAACCCTGGGGTTGTCTAACATTGGGGGTCATCCCAGGCCCTTTCTGTGTGGAGTTTGCATGTTCTCCCTGTGTCTGCGGTGGGTTTTCTCTGGGTGCTCCAGTTTCCCCCACCATCAAAAAGACATGCATGTTAGGGTTTATGCTCCTGTCTCTGCCCCTGACTGAGGCAATAGGAAGAAATAACTGGAGTTAGTCTCCAGGCACTGCATGGCGGCTGCCTACTGCTCCTAGCTACACAACTAGGATGGGTTAAATGCAGAGAAAGAGTTGCCCCACGGGGTTAATAAAGTAGTAAAAAAAAATCTCTGCAGCTATATTTGCCCAAACTTGACTTTGAACACTTGAGTAAATTGTGTGTCTTGACATTAGGAACTCATCCTTCCCACTTTGCTGAAGCAATTCACAGACATTTTGAAGAAGAGTATGTCCTGCCTTCCTAGGGCCATCATTTAAGATAGGTTTTTTTTCACAGAAATTATTATTTTTGCTCACCATATCAACATGGCTAACTTACTTGATTGTTTTACAGCAGATGCTAATTTATTTATGGAAAATAAAATGCTAAATATGAACTCATTTTGTTTTATAGCTCTGGTAAAGGTGTCTTTAGTTACCACCCACATAGGAACATTTTTGATCCTGTGTATCCTGATTGTTGCTATCAAGTGGAGACATTGCTTCCGGAGGAAAAGTAAGAGTCTTTTTTATGATTAACATTTAAATCCCATCTAACATTTAAGTCTAAATTAGATGAGTCATTCAAAGAAGATATTATTAGAAGATTATTATTAGATTATTAACGGCCAGCATTGATGCTGTGCCCTCACAGGGTCCTGATGGAAACTGTAAAAGCTGCTGCGGCGACCCCTGAAAAACGGAAAAAGCTGAAAGAAGAAGATTAGATTATTAGAAGATATTATCCTCTATGCCCTCGGTTCAGGGATGGTCCTTCCCTCTTAACTCGTGGTGGTCGGGGGGGGGGGGCGCTAAGAGTACACCTGTCACCATCTTATAATGCGGTTATTGCAAACATTCCCAAATCCTCTGTGAATAGTACACATAGCCATTAAAACTCTAGTTAATGTTCACACCATTTGCATATGACACTGGTTGATTTCGGTCGTTAGGCACTGTATTGTTTATAAGGGGTGGGGATGCCTGCAGTCAGTTTAGACTGAAGGTGTCACTTAGTTGAGGGTTGAAACGTATCTGTCAATAAACGTATCCAGATGAACTGATTCAACCTTCTTTGATTTTCTTACCTGGATTATTGAGCATGCCTCAAGACATAGATGAATTAATTGTCATTTGAATGTGCTTTTCACGTTTATTCTTTTATTGTGTGACTATAGTGTGCCCACCACAATTGAGAAGACTGGACATTTTTGTAGATTACACATTACTGGCCAGGTGTTATATTTGCACTGGTAATGCATATAGATTTTTTTTTTTTGTCAGCGCTTGTGAAGAGATGTTGGATCACTGACATCTCTCCCATTGAATTCAGGGGGGGGGGGACATTAGAAAAGAGGGAGGTATAACTGAACTGAATCAGATGCCCTTGCGAACCGAGATATCAAGAGCAAGGATATGAGCGTGAGACGGCTGTTGATGTTGGCAGGTGCTGGCTAGGAACACACAGAAAATGAGTCTATTGTTTTGAGTCTTCTGATTTTGCCAACGCCCACTGCTTTCACAGCACCCCCCCCTAAAAAAAATGTACTAGATTATACGGACTTGACATACAAACAGCATCTCTATTGCATTCACATTCGATGACTTTGATTCAGTGCCTTAATCAACTTGCTGAATAACAGCTTCTTCAAAGAACAAAAAAAAAACAACTTTGTTTTTGTATTAAAAGGACTTCCGAGGTGTCTTACCAATCTATTTCTGCAATGTTCTCAGAAACTCACCCCTAGTCTTTCCATGCTGGGCTGTTTAACCTTGGCACTGTTACACTCCCTCTTCTACCATGGAGTGACCTTGGTTTTAATCTGCACTCCTTTTATCCTACCCTCTATTTTTTGCAATGCTCAGGCATCTGTGCAACTCTGCTCTGTAGTCATCCAGTTGCACCGATTAAAGACATATGACCACATTATCACAGAGTCAAATTGTCTCCACCAGCTGTGAGCATTCATTGTGTGATGTTGTCTATCTATTTATTGTCTCAGATGAGCAATCGCAAGCATCTTTTCAGGACAATCTTCTCACACCACTGTGTTCCTGCCATGTGCAAGAAACACCCAAGATTGACTGCACCAACATTGAACTGCAGCGGGTATTTATTCCCAGAACATGAATGGAATTAAATGTTAAACAGAATCATGTATAAGTGATATAGTGGAATATTACATCTTTGGACTAATATGTCTTATTTACTCTGCAAATAACCAGTGGGAATTCTTTACCTGTCATTTTTCAACTACCACTAATTTCTCCTCTATATTCCTCATCATGTCATATGTGCATATCTATTTCAGATTGTTGGCAGCGGCCACTTTGCCACAGTGTGGCAAGGGAGCTATCAGGGTTCTGTGGTGGCAGTGAAGATTTTCCCTGCAGACTGTGAACATGAGTTCACCCGGGAGAAGGAGGTTTATGAACTGCCGCTTATGAGGCACGCTAGGATTGTCCCCTTCTTGGGTGCAGGGAGAAACTTGGTTGGCCAGTGGTTGCTGGTTCTGGAGTTTGCTGCATGTGTGAGTGATAGCACCCCCCCCCCTCCCCCCATAAGAGAACATGTTGTCCTTCTTTCTCATTGTTGGAACCTTCAGTGTTGAATTGAGGAATGCAAAATAGAAGTGATAAGAGAAATAAGCTATGCATGTAGCCTTGCTGTTGTTTGACCACCGCATTATCTCATGCATGAAATAACAGTACCCTTATTGTAGCATTCTGAACCCATAGAATGACTATGATTTGAATTGTGCTTATGTATTTTCTATACCCCCTTTATCCAGTCTGGGGTCATGGGAGGAGTTGCAACCTTTCCCAGCAGGCACTGAGTGGAAGGTAGGGCAACAGAGCTGGGGTCTCATTTATAAAACAGTGTGTAGGAGCCTTACTAAAAGTGTACGTGCGCACAAAAGCCGAAAATGGCGTGTGCCAATTTTTTTTTTTTGTACAGGTACAAACAAGGTACAGGAACGTACAGGTGCGCATTCTCCCGTCAAGTTTGTTTTTATAGATCACAAATGTTGCGTGGGAAGTGGCGTATGCCTCTTTCAGGCTCCGTTTTGTGCATACGCAACGGTTATAAATGAGACCCCGGGGCAGCAGACACACTCAGTCACATTAATGGGCAATATAGAATGTAACATGTCTTTGGACTGTTGTTGAGGAAATCCACATGAACACAGGTACAAGATGCCAGAATTAAACCCAAAATTATCTAGCTGTGCGGCCCAGTGCATGAATGTGTCGTGTGGGGCCTGTGATGGAATGGCCGACTGCCCAGGCTGTCTCCTTGTTTTGTGCTCACTGCCTACTGGGAGAGGCTCAAGCCCCCATGAATGAATATACACATTTATTCATTTGCACAAGGAACCTGGGTTTCCGTCTGATTTTAGGGTTCCCTTGACTCTTTCCTGTGCAAGGAGACAAGTGATTTCATATCATCAATGAAGCTGTCCCTAACCCTAGCACAAGGATTAGCCTACCTTCACTCCGACATTCACAGATATGGTAAGAATGTGCTTTGAACAAAAATATGTGTGTGTGTGGGGGGGGTCAAGTCAATTTCTTTGCTGTGTTGTAAAACTACATTGTAATTTCAATGTGCATAACTCTATTAAATCACAATTATAAAAAAATGTAAATGGTAGAAACATTACCCAAATAAACAACAATAAACCCATTAAGTCACATCACAGAGAATATTTAAAGATACAATCCATGGGCTGGCCTTCAGTGAGGTGCAGGTGCAGGGACATGAAGCTGCCTCATTGTTCAGGCTACATACAGCACTTTGGGGGGGGGGGGGGGGGACGAGGACGACCGTTATTAAAATGATACAGCTTGACAGGGTGCTACTTTTGTTTCAGCAAACGCAAACAACCCAGGATTTTGAATTCTCTACTGACAGTAACCAGGAGACGGTGTAGGGGAAAAAAGAGAGATCGAACGTGTGAACATCTGGGCAGGTTGGATGCTCAGTGTGCAGCATCTCTCTGGGTTATTGTCTACGAAATCTCGTGTGTGCGTGCGTGTGTGTGCGTCCGCGCGCGAGAGAGAGAGCGAGAGAGAGAGAGGGAGATTGTCTTCATATTCGTGTATTTGCTTGTGTGCACTCACACACAACATGTTTCCGGTGTGGGAAGATGGCGGCGCGAATTCACGTTTGCGGCAGCCTCACCTAGTACCGTCCAGGCAGTGTCTTTGTCCACGTCTGCATCTAAGTGTTGTCTTCGTTTGATGGCTGGGAGAGCTTGGTCTGCTGCGTACTGTGGGACCAGGGCCCTGCCCGTAGCTGCGCCCGGGGAGGAAACACCAAGGTCGGTCTGACAGGACGCGGAAACGAGGCAGGTTAAGCTAACTGCTAGCCCATGCAGACCAGCAGTTCCGATAACACTGAAGGCGGTCTGGCGGTTGCCACGCCTAGCGTGGACTGTGGTGTTTTTGGTGTCGTCGTGTGGAGTGGTGTGTTGAGGGTGTCAGGCTGGGAGAGCTAGCGCTGGATCGGCTGAGGGAGCCTGGTCTGCGGTGTCCGGTGGGCCCAAAGACCACGACCCCTGCGTGGAGCTGCGCCCGAAGAGGAAACACCGAGGGGGGGGGGAGGTCTGACAGGACGAGGAAGCCTTGCAGGCTAAGCTAATTGCTAGCCCATGCAGACCAGCAGTTCCGACAGTCATCCTGGCTGGCGTTTGTTCCCTTGGATAGTTTTTCTTTTCTTTTTTTTAGATATATGGTTTATATATGGTTCTATATAAACCATATATCTAAACACACATCCAACACACACCCACATCTATATATAAACCATATAGCTAAACACATATCCAACACATATACACTCACCGGCAACTTTATTAGGCACACCCGTCCAACTGCTCGTTAACGCAAATTTCTAATCAGCCAATCACATGGCAGCAACTCAATGCATTTAGGCATGTAGACATGGTCAAGACGATCTGCTGCAGTTCAAACCGAGCATCAGAATGGGGAGGAAAGGTGATGTAAGTGACTTTGAACGTGGCATGGTTGTTGGTTCCAGACGGGCTGGTCTGAGTATTTCAGAAACTGCTGATCTACTGGGATTTTCACGCACAACCATCTCTAGGGTTTACAGAGAATGGTCCGAAAAAGAGAAAATATCCAGTGAGCGGCAGTTCTGTGGGCGAAAATGCCTTGTTGATGCCAGAGGTCAGGGGAGAATGGCCAGACTGGTTCGAGCTGATAGAAAGGCAACAGTAACTCAAATAACCACTCATTACAACCGAGGTATGCAGAAGAGCATCTCTGAATGCACAACACGTCGAACCTTGAGGCAGATGGGCTACAGCAGCAGAAGACCACACCGGGTGCCACTCCTGTCAGCTAAGAACAGGAAACTGAGGCTACAATTCGCACAGGCTCACCAAAATTAAACAATAGAAGATTGGAAAAACGTTGCCTGGTCTGATGAGTCTCGATTTCTGCTGTGACATTCGGATGGTAGGGTCAGAATTTGGCGTCAACAACATGAAAGCATGGATCCATCCTGCCTTGTATCAACGGTTCAGGCTGCTGCTGGTGGTGTAATGGTGTGGGGGATATTTTCTTGGCACACTTTGGGCCCCTTAGTACCAATTGAGCATCGTGTCAACGCCACAGCCTACCTGAGTATTGTTGCGGACCATGTCCATCCCCTTATGACCACAGTGTTCCCATCTTCTGATGGCTACTTCCAGCAGGATAACGCGCCATGTCATAAAGCTCGAATCATCTCAGACTGGTTTCTTGAACATGACAATGAGTTCACTGTACTCAAATGGCCTCCACAGTCACCAGATCTCAATCCAATAGAGCACCTTTGGGATGTGGTGGACCGGGAGATTCGCATCATGGATGTGCAGCCGACAAATCTGCAGCAACTGCGTGATGCTATCATGTCAATATGGACCAAACTCTCTGAGGAATGTTTCCAGTACCTTGTTGAATCTATGCCACGAAGGATTAAGGCAGTTCTGAAGGCAAAAGGGGGTCCAACCCGGTACTAGCAAGGTGTACCTAATAAAGTGGGCAGTGAGTGTATATGGTTATCAACCATATATCAATACACATATCCAAATTTGGATATGTTTTGTTCTTGTAGTTCTTGTTTTTGGATATGTTTTTGTCTTTGTGTTGCACTGCTGTGGGCTGGGAGTAACAATATTTAATGTACACAAGTACATGAAATGAAATGACAAATAAAATGTTCCTGATGTTGCAGGTATGCACAAACCAGCGTTGGCCCATAGAGACCTCAGCAGTTACAATGTGCTGGTTAGGCCAGATGGCACCTGTTTCCTGAGTGACTTTGGTTCTGCCACCATCCTGCGGTCATGTCATGAACATCATGGTTGGCAGTGTGGCTTAGGAAAAATGCAGGTGAGATCCAGATATAGCTCTGGCCTAATAACCAATAACTGCATTGGCCAGCTTATGTTGTTACTTGAAAAATGGGTAGGTCTCTGATTGATTGATAGCTATGGTACAACTCATTTATACCAGGCTTACTATGGAAATGGTCCTTTGACACTTTTTTGCCAACGTCCAAACATTTGAAGGCAAGTTTTATCCCTAAGAATGGGGGGGGGGGTGCTGTACATCGTCAGTTATTCTATTTACATGTGTTGGAAATGTGATTCCAAAGCCCTCTCCTGCTTAAATGTGATTTAGGGCTATTCAAGTACATTTGATTTGACTCAGCTTGACTTGATGAAATTTTACACATTCTCAATGTAATTGAAATAATAATGAATTACACTTTATCTACCTAAACTGTGATATAATTTCCACAAGCCCATGGCCCATCTAGGGTATTTGCTTCATTGTGTTCAATGTTTTAATTGATGTGAATGTAAAGGTAGATTTGTATTTGCACGATTGCTTATGCAAATATGTGATGCTTTTCTAGCATCAACCCGCTGTTTTATATATAAGGACATGCATATTTGCAACTAACCGATCAAATAATATAATTCCACAACCCTCTCCATTCATGTACAGGGTCATGCCCAGGTGGGCACACCACGTTATATGTCCCCTGAAATCCTTGAAGGCTCTGTGAACCTTCGCAGTGGCTCCTGCCTTTTGCAGGGGGACATCTATGCCTTAGGGCTGCTGCTCTGGGAGATCTGGATGCGCTGCTCGGATCTGTTTGAAAGTAAAATCTTTTGTTACTTCTCACTTTGGCAGACCTGGTCAGGTACTCTAAGTGTACGTTAAAATACATTGGGGGGGAAAGGCAAATATAAAGCTCTTGCTGTACAAGATCTTTCTCTATGATCGTAGATAAGAAAATCAGACCCCACTATTTTACTATAACAGAAACTGGAAAATGTGACCTTTCTATGGCTTTGAGGTTAATATATCAGTAGTGTTGAGTACTAGTCACATGACTTCAAAAGACATCATCAGAGAAAATAAGAAAAAATATTACGATAAAAGTCAAATCAATCACATAAACCATCTTACCCCCACCCCCCACCCCACCATTTTCTCCCAAATTGTACTTCGCCAATTATCCCAATCTTCCGAGCTGTTCCGGTCACTGCTCCACCCCCTCTGCCGATCTGGGGAGAGCTGCAGTCTACCACATGCCTCCTCTGATACATGTCAAGTCGCCAGCCACTTCTTTTCACCTGACAGTGAGGAGTTTCGCCAGGGGGACGTAGCGCGTGGGATTATCACGCTGTTCCCCCTTAGTTCCCCTTCTCCCCACTCGCAGACACAGCCAATTGTCTGTAGGGACGCCCGACCAAGCCGGAGGTAACACGGATTCGAACCAGCGATCCCCATGTTGGTAGGCAACGGAATAGACTGCCACGCCACCCGGACGCCAATGTCTTACCTCCCCCCCTTTTTTTCCCTTCCAATTGTACTTGGCCAATTACCCCACTCTTCCGAGCTGCTCCACGCCCTCTGCTGAGGGAGGGCCGCAGACTACCACATGCCTCCTCCGATACATGTGGAGTCGCTAGCCGCTTTTTTTTCATCTGACAGGAGTTTCACCAGGGGGACATAGCGCGTGGGGGGGATCAGGCGCCCCGACCGATCAGAGGAGGCGCTAGTGCAGCGACCAGGACACATACCCACATCCGGCTTTCCACCCGCAGACATGGCCGATTGTGTCTGTAGGGACACCCGACCAAGCCAGAGGTAACACGGGGATTCGAACCGAGATCCCCGTGTTGGTAGGCAACGGAATAAACCACTACGCTACCCGGACAATCTCTTACATTTTTAATGCATTTCTGACAAGGGATATCCTCATTATGCAAAGCTCTTTTCCTCTGAGCAGAAAGAATGCCTCCTGACAGGGTAGGTTTTCGTGGTATCCTGTTGTAGAGTAATGATATGGGTTATTACTGAAGAGTCCAATAGGTGGCTTGTTATGCTGTTCAGAGTGCATGTTCTGTAACCGTAGAAGAAGAGTTACAGGAGTCACCGTCCGGAAGCTCGGGGTTGATACAACGTTAGACGTGAATGTAACGTGTAATGGCACTACACTTTAAGTCAGTAAAATGTTGAAACTAAGTTTGAGATGGTGTGGACAGTCAATTCTTCACAAGATACGTCTTTTTGGTGACGAGGAAAAAGTCTTTTGAAGAGGACACTGATAACGGTTTGAATGACAAAGCAGACAGCAGCGCGACGGGTCAGGTTGGTTAGCAGTTGCTAATGCTAAAGCTAGCAAAGTGAAGAGGATTGTTTTCGGCTAACAAAGGGGGAGAGAGAAGTAGTGAAGAAATGGCTACAATTGACACGCTCGCAGCGTTTGATTCCAAAAATCAAACTTGGGAGGAGTATTGTGAAATACTGGATCTTTTTCTTTTTTTGCAGCCAATGCCATTGACGACAGAGATAGGCAGAGAGCTATACTCAAAAGTGTCGTCGGAGCATCAACATACAGCTTGACGAGGAACCTTCTCAGCCTAGACAAGCCGAAGGACAAAACCTACCAGCAACTTGTAGTGCTGCCGAAAAATCGCTTGAACCCAAAGCCGAACGAAATTGTGCAAAGGTACACGTTTGATTCCCAAGTCTAATGAATCAGTAATGGAGTATGTGGCAGAGCTGCGTCGGCTGGCGCGGGACTGTAACTACGGTGGCACTTTACAGCAGATGTTGAGAGAGAGAATCGTCTGTGGGATTAATGACGGCCGGATTCAAAGACGGCTCCTGGCAGAAGCAGATTTGACATTTGAAAAAGCCTTGGCAATTGCCGTAGCAGCGGAGACCGCAAACAAAAATGCCCATGATCTGCAAAATCCCAGTGCAACGGCAAAGTGCTTCAATGTAAACAACGGCTGGCACGAGGCTGGTGCGTTCAAGGGAGCTACGAAGGAGTGCTACCATTGCAAAGGACAACATACTGCATCAGAACGTAAGTTTAAACAAGAAAAATTGCACGTTTGCGGGGAAGATAGGGCACATTGCTAGAGCTTGCCGTAACAAGAATATCCAGAATAAATGGAATAACAAAGTGCCTGATGTAAAGAGAGATAAAGGGCGGAGTTCAAACTACCGTTCCCATGAAGTGCTAGAGAAGCATGATGACAGTAACACTGATAGCTCAGAAGAAGGCACATTCACACTGAAGTGCATGAAGTTTAAATTGGGACATATGAGTGAGGTGCAAATGAGAAGAGTAGACCCATATGCTGTGAAGATGAAACTAAATGGGAAATTTTACTTTTGAGAGAGATACCAGCTGCAGTCTCACAGTAATGAATGAAAAAACAATTAAAATGATGTGGAAAGACACAGAAACTCCTCAGATGACGCCAGTCAAAATCAAGTTGGAGATTTATACAGGGGACCCTGTTAAGGTGATTGGAGCAGCACTTGTCAGTGTTAAATACAAGCAGCAAAGCGCTAAACTGCCCATCGTTGTGGTCAAAGGGAATGGCCCCACCTTACTCAGATGAGGCTGGCTGGAGGAGCTACATCTAAGATGGAGAGAAATCAAATACCGACACAAAGCCTGTCAAGTGAAGCACATCAAAGCAGAGAAAAGACCACCACAGCAGGTGTTAAGCAAACATGAGGATGTGTTCAAAGAGGAGCTTGTCACACTTAAAGGTACCAAGGCTACCATCCATGTGAAAGACAACCCAATCCCATGATTCTTTCGTCCCAGGTCTGTCCCCTACGCCATGCGAGCAAAAGTAGATGAAGAAATAGACAGACTGTTGAAAGAAGGCATAATCACACCGGTGAAATATTCAGAATGGGCAGCCCCAGTTGTGCCAACCTTGAAGCCTGGGGGAACTGTGAGATTATGTGGAGATTACAAACTCACCGTGAACACTGTTTCCTCACTGGAGCAATATCCAATACCTCAGGTAGATGACCTTTTCGCAGCACTGTCTGAGGGAAAACGGTTTACAAAATTGGATATGAGTCACACATACCAGCAAGTACTCATGGACGATGAATCAAAGAAATACTTGACAGTGAACACACACTGTGGTTTGTTCACATACAACAGACTGCTGTTTGGAGTCGCCTCAGCACCAGTTATATTCCGAGGGACCATAGAGGATCTGTTAAGAGGAATTCCACAAGTGACAGTGTACCTTGATGACATTTTGGTGAGTGGATGAGGCAGACCACCTAAAAAACCTCGACACAGTGTTGACAAGGCTGGAAGAGGCTGGGCTGCGCTTAAGGAGGAATAAATGCACCTTCCTACAGGAGGAAGTGGAGTATTTGGGACATCAGGTGGACGCACAGGGACTTCACCCTGTGGAGAGAAAAGTGAAAGCCATCCAGGAAGTTCCTGCTCCCACAAATGTCACTGAACTCAAGTCATATTTAGGTTTTCTAAACTACTACAACAAATTCCTTCCCAACCCAGCGACCTTGTTGGCTCCACTGCATGAACTTTTAAGACATGTGCGATGGAAGTGGGAAAAGGAGCAGAAGATGCTTTTCAAAAATTCAAGGCCTTGCTGAACACATCAAATGTGTTAATTCACTATTCAGCTGACCGAGAATTGATTCTGTCATGTGATGCGTCACCATATGGAGTGGGCGCCGTTTTATCACACAGGATGGATGACGGTAGTGAGAGGCCTATAGGATTCATGTCAAGCACACTGATGCCTGCTGAGATAAGATACTCTCAGCTTGACAAGGCTTGGCAGTCCTGTTTGGTGTTGAGAGGTTTCACAAGTACTTATATGGGCGAGCCTTCATCAGCTACACATCATAAGCCGTTGATCTACCTCTTCAATGAGAAAAAACCCATTCCACAAATGGGTTCCCCAAGAGTTCAGAGATGGGCTGTGCACCTGAGCGCCTATGAGTACAACATAGTGTACAAACCAGGAAAACACCACGCCAACACGGACGCATTGAGCAGACTGCCTCTGTCTGAAACACTGAGGAAGGAGGAGAAACCAAACATGTCTTGATGATGGATCTACTAGATGAGACACTGGTGGACCCAAACAAAATAAAAAGCTGGACAGCTAAGGATGTGATATTGTCACAAGTCCATGCTTACATCCTAAAAGGTTGGCCTGCAGAGACAGACGCTCACTTTCAAGCCTTATCATCAGCGGAGAATGGAGCGGAGTGTGAGGGATGGTTGTGTGCTCTGGGGAGCCAGAGTTATCATACCTACAAAAGGCAGAGACAAAATGCTAAAGTTACTACACCAAACCCACAGCGGCATCTTAAAAGTGAAAGGCCTGGCCTAGATCTTATCTATGGTGGCCAGGAATGGACCAGGACATTGAAAAGGCAGTGCAGTCTTGTGAGGAGTGTCAAGACACCCCAAAAGGTACCACCAACCGCACCGTTACACCCCTGGGAGTGGCCGGAGTCGCCATTGTCAAGGATTCATGTGGACTATGCGGGGCCTTTCCTAGGAGAAATGTTTCGACTGATGGTTGGACGCCCATTCAAAGTGGATGGACATTTACCCGATGAAGACAGCGACACCACAGTGGCTGGGTTAAAAATTTAAAAAAAACCGCATCCTAAAGTCATGTACCAAGAATAAACAGATCCCAGTGCTACATACAACCCAAATATCCACTCAGTGTTATAGAAAAAATAAAAACTGTAATGAATGTTTAGACACAAATAAAACTTAAGACAGTTAACACAACTCTTCATCATCCCTGTATCTCTTGATAATCAGTCCTTTGTACTTTGAGTTCCATGCTCGTACTGTTCCACAATTTTCCCCCACAGATTGAAATGTCCATGCTCCTCAAAGTTGTACGAACACAATTTCTTGAATTTCGCTTCCCTCTCAAATTATATTCCCCTAATTCTAAGAGATGTGCTCACCATATCTGCTGCTGTCTTCTGCTGGAATAACACCTATGGGAATATTAACGGGAAATGGTTTTGGCTGTTAACAAAGTCTTTACTAACTAATAAAGTAAAAGAAATATCTTCAAAAATAATGCATAGAGGTTATCCAGTGAAGACTTACTTCACTAAATATATGTTAGATTTGGACACTAACTCTTGACTAACTCTTGTTTCAGTATAAATTGTGAAGAAACTTTATTACATTTGTTTGTATTGCAAAATCGTTTGGACCAATATGGTGAATTTTATAAACCGAAGTGGTATACACTTCATTATCATTGAGAGGCATGTATTGTGTGGGGTTAAGAAGGATGACCTTAATAATATAGATGATTTGTACTTTATCAATCTCATCTTATGTCTTGGCAAATATCACATACACAACAGCAAATTTTCTGAGCAAAGGCCAAATTTTATGGTTTTTAGAGCCACTCTTAATATATATTTGGAAACTTGGTGCAAATATTAAAGCCAGAAAGTCTGTGTTTGTAAAATATATTCTTTTTCTTAAAGAAAAAAAAAAGGGCGGCACAGTGGCTCAGTGGTGAGCACTCACAGCAAGAAGGTCCTGGGTTTGAACCCCAAGCCGTCCCAGGTCCTTTGTGTAGAGTTTGCATGTTCTCTCTGGGTGCTCCGGTTTCCTCCCACCATCGAAAGGACATGCATGGGGGTCTGGGTGACATAGCGGTCTATTCCGTTGCCTACCAACACAAGGATCGCCGGTTTGAGTCCCTGTGTTACCTCTTGCTCGGTCGGGCGTCCCTACAGACACAATTGACCTTGTCTGCAGATAGGCCGGATGTGGGTATGTGTTTGAGGGGAATAGCGTGATCCTCCCACATGCTACGTCCCCCTGGCGAAGCTCCTCACTGTCAGGTGAAAAGAAGTGGCTGGCAACTCCAGATGTATCAGAGGAAGCATATGGTAGTCTGCAGCCCTCCCCTGATCAGCAGAGGAGGTGGAGCAGCAACCAGGACAGGTCAGAAGAGTTGGGTATTTGGCCAAGTACAACTGTGAAGAAAAAGGGGGAAAAATCCACCAAAAAAAAATGCATGTTAGGGTTAATCCTGTCTGTGTTCCTGACCAAGGTAATGGAAAGAGGAACTGGAGTTGGTCTGCGGGCGCTGCAGCTGCCCACTGTTCCTATACAATGGGATGGGTTAAATGCAGAGAATGATTTTGTTCTACGAATACAATGAAAAATTGGCTTTCTTATTTCTTAAATATTCTTTAATTGAAACTTAATCTCCTAGCACATTTATTCACTGTATGTATTGCTGTTCCTTTTGGCAATACTACAGTTAATGTCAAAATTATTAGCCCCCTTTATGAAATCAAACAAAATCCTTAACTTTTTCATGGAAATGACCGTAACCAAAAGTGTTTATAGTTTAATTGTTTCCAAAAGAACAAAGACAAAATCTCCACGCAGTTTGACTAAGATATTTTACAAACAAAAATGACAAGGCCAAAATTATTAGTCCTCTGACAATTAATAGTCAATAGTGTAACTTTTCTGACTCACAACTGACAACAACCTCTTATGGTGGTTCCTAACTAGGTTGGCACATGTCTCTTGAGGGATCTTAGCTCATTCTTCCATGGCAAATTGTTCCAGCTCATCCAAATTGTGTGATTTTCAAGCGTTGACATTAACATTGAGCTCCTGCCCCAGATTCTCAATAGGATTGAGATCTGGGCTCTAAGAGGGCCACTCCAGGACCTTGATTTTGGTGTCCTTCAAAAAGTTTTGGACCAACTTGGATGTATGCTTCGTGTCATTCTCTTGCTGGAAGACCCAGCAGCGACCTAAAGCTAGACTGGCAGCAGATTTCTTTACATTATCCTTCAAAATGTCAACATAATCCTCTTCATGATCCCATGTACCCGAACAAGGTTCCCTGTGCCTAAAACAGCAAAACACCCCCACAGCATTATGCTCCCACCACCATGTTTAACTGTGGCAACTGTGTTTTTAGGGTTGAAGGCCTCTCCCTCCCTTCACCAAACAAAAGCAACATCCATGTGCCCAAACAGCTCAAGTTTAGTCTCATCAGAACAAAGGACAGACTTCCAAAACTCATGCCCATGTTTCAAACGTTCACGGGCAAACTTCAGTCTGGCTTTGATGTGCCGCTGTGTGAGCAATGGAGTTTTTCTTGGACTATGACCTCGAAGCCCACCACGATGAAGAGCCCTCACAACAGTCTTCCTTGAAACATCAAGTCCAGAAGAGGCCAGTTCAGCAACAATCATCTTGACAGAGATCTGGGGATTGTTGTTGACATCTCTGACTATTTTCCTCTCCAAAGTTTTTGAAATATTGCACTTTCGACCACGCCCAGGTTTGTTTCTAACAGAATTTGTCTCCTAGTGCTTTGCAACGATGCAACGTACAGCTGTTCTAGACACTGTGGAATGCTTGGAAATGGCAGTATAGCCTTCCCCCTTAAGATGAGCATCCACTATCTTCTTTCTGAGTTCCAGACTGATTTCTTTACTTTTTGGCATGATGAAATTACTTCTTACCAAGAATTTAAGAGTAGTCCCTCTCAATCAAGTGTTCAAGTGCCCCTAGCCCTGTTCATCGGAGTCCCTTAAGTAAAGTTCAATACTGATTGATTGCTCAGGTGTGGTTTGAAAGCTGATTGATTGGTCAGGTGTGTTTTGAAAGCAAAAAAAATATCACATGGGGGGGCTAATAATTTTAACCACCTCAATTTTCACTACATTTGGTATAAAGCAAACCTGAAGATTTATTTTACATTCCAAAATGTACCAAATAGCGGCCTTAACATTGATGAATGTTTTACTATGTAAAGTTTTATGAATGATGCAAACATTGGGCAGAATTTTAGGGAAATGTTCGATAGTTCCTTGGGAGCTAATAATTTTGACCTTAACTGTATGTTCTTTGTTTACTGTAATGCTTGTATCCTGTTACATATTGTAAACTTTGTACAACTTAAATGTTCTTTTAATAAAAAAACAACAAAACAAATGTCTTCATCTGCAGGCAGGCTGGTGCCACGACATTGCTTGCCTTATGAAACTGAACTGGGAGAAAATATTTCAATGGAGAGCCTCATTCTGTATGTTTCTAACATGGACAAGAGGCCTTCCATGCCAAAACACTGGGACCAGAAACCCCAGGTATTCCTCCAATGTGTAACTCACTGACGGAAGTATATGTAGCTTGATGTATTTGCTAACTAAAAAAAATACAGAGGTACATGACATCCATGTGTAATTTGTGTTGACTATTAAATATCAATTTCAGGGACCTGCCCTGCAGGAGCTAGTGGTGGAGTGTTGGGATCATGACCCAGAAGCCAGGCTGACGGCTCAATGTATTGTAGACCGATTACTCTCTCTCCAGTAATGTTACCTTGTGTAATTTGTATTATTTTTACTCATTATCATTATAATTGGAAGTAGTAGGAATAGTGGTAGTAGGCTATTCTTATTATCATTATCATCATTATTACATTTTTTTAGCTTCATCTTAAAAATAATTTGTACTATTCAATGCCAATGTTATTAAAGCCTTTGTATTTGTGTTTATCTGTATTATTAAGACTCCTGACTTTTTTGCCTTTATCACGCTTTAGGGATATCTGGCTTTTGTTTGATGTAGCCTAATTGCTATTGAAGGATACAATGTCAAACTTACCCGCTATTTTGAATGTTGTGGACAACTGTTGGCATGCCCAAGTAACTTTTTGATCAATTCTGAGTATTTTGGGTTTCTTTATCTACTACTACTACTTTCGGCTGCTCCCGTTAGGGGTCGCCACAGCGGATCATCCGTTTCCATTTCTTCCTGTCTTCTGCGTCTTCCTCTGTCACACCAGCCACCTGCATGTCTTCCCTCACCACATCCATAAACCTCCTCTTTGGCCTTCCTCTTCTCCTCTTCCCTGGCAGCTCCATATTCAGCATCCTTCTCCCAATATACTCAGCATCTCTCCTCCACACATGTCCAAGCCATCTCAATCTTGCCTCTCTTGCTTTGTCTCCAAACCGTCCAACCTGAGCGGTCCCTCTAATATAATCGTCCCTAATCCTGTCCTTCTTCGTTACTCCCAGTGAAAATCTTAGCATCTTCAACTCTGCCACCTCCAGCTCCGCCTCCTGTCTTTTCGTCAGTGCCACTGTCTCCAAACCATATAACATAGCTGGTCTCACAACCATCTTGTAAACTTTCCCTTTAACTCTTGCTGGTACCCTTCTGTCGCAAATCACTCCTGACACACTTCTCCACCCACTCCAACCTGCCTGCACTCTCTTTTTCACCTCTCTACTGCACTCCCCGTTACTTTGGACAGTTGACCCCAAGTATTTAAACTCAGATGTCTTTGTCACCTCCACTCCTTGCATCCTGACCATTCCACTGTCCTCTCTCTCATTCACGCATAGGTATTCCGTCTTGCTCCTACTGACTTTCATTCCTCTTCTCTCTAGTGCATACCTCCACCTCTCCAGGCTCTCCTCAACCTGCCCCCTACTCTCACTACAGATCACAATGTCATCCGCGAACATCATCGTCCATGGAGACTCCTGCCTGATCTTGTCCGTCAACCTGTCCATCACCATTGCAAACAAGAAAGGGCTAAGAGCCGATCCTTGATGTAATCCCACCTCCACCTTGAACCCATCCGTCATTCCAACCGCACACCTCACCATTGTCACACTTCCCTCATACGTATCCTGCACCACTCCTACATACTTCTCTGCAACTCCTGACTTCCTCATACAATACCACACCTCCTCTCTCGGTACTCTGTCATAAGCTTTCTCTAAATCTACAAAGACACAATGCAACTCTTTCTGGCCTTCTCTATACTTCTCAATCAACATTCTCAAAGCAAACATCGCATCTGTGGTGCTCTTTCGTGGCATGAAACCATACTGCTGCTCGCTGATCGTCACCTCTCCTCTTAACCTAGCTTCTATTACTCTTTCCCAAATCGTCATGCTGTGGCTGATCAACTTTATACCTCTGTAGTTGTTACAGTTCTGCACATCGCCCTTGTTCTTGAAAATCGGTACCAGTATGCTTCTTCTCCACTCCTCAGGCATCCTCTCACTTTCCAGGATTGTGTTAAACAATCTAGTTAGAAACTCCACTGCCATCTCTCCTAAACATCTCCATGCCTCCACAGGTATGTCATCAGGACCAACTGCCTTTCCATTCTTCATCCTCTTCATAGCTGCCCTCACTTCCTCCTTGCTAATCCGCTGAACTTCCTGATTCACTATCCCTACATCATCCAACCTTCTCTCTCTCTCATTTTCTTCATTCATCAGCCCCTCAAAGTATTCCTTCCACCTTCTTAGCACACTCTCCTCGCTTGTCAGCACATTTCCATCTCTATCCTTGATCGCCCTAACTTGCTGCACATCCTTTGCAGCTTGGTCCCTCTGTCTAGCCAATCGGTACAAGTCCTTTTCTCCTTCCTTAGTGTCTAATCTGTCATACAACTCACCATACGCCTTTTCCTTTGCCTTTGCCACCTCTCTCTTTGCTTTACGCTGCATCTCCTTGTACTCCTGTCTACTTTCTTCATCTCTCTGACTATCCCACCTCTTCTTTGCCAACCTTTTCCTCTGTATAATTTGCTGTACTTCCTCATCCCACCACCAAGTCTCCTTGTCTTCCTTCCTCTGTCCTGATGACACACCAAGTACCTTCCTAGCTGTCTCCCTCACTATTTCTGCAGTGGTTTTCCAGCCATCTGGCAACTCTTCACTACCACCCAGTGCCTGTCTTAACTCCTGCCTGAACTCCACACAACAGTCTTCCTTCTTCAACTTCCACCATTTGATCTTCGGCTGTGTCTTCACTCGCTTCCTCTTCTTGGTCTCCAAAGTCATCCTACAGACCACCATCCGATGCTGCCTGGCTACGCTCTCCCCTGTCACCACCTTGCAGTCTCCAATCCCTTTTAGATGGTGCCTTCTACATAAGATATAGTCCACCTGTGTGCACTTCCCTCCACTCTTGTACGTCACCCTGTGTTCCTCCCTCTTCTTGAAATATGTATTCACCACAGCCATTTCCATCCTTTTCGCAAAATCGACCACCATCTGTCCTTCCACATTTCTCTTCTTGACTCCATACTTTCCCATCACCTCCTCATCACCTCTGTTCCCTTCACCAACATGTCCATTGAAGTCCGCTCCAATCACCACTCTCTCCTCCTTGGGTACCCTCTCCACCATGTCGTCCAACTCATTCCAGAATTCTTCTTTTTCATCCATCTCACACCCAACTTGCGGGGCATATGCGCTGATAACATTCAGCAATAAACCTTCAATTTCCAGCTTCATACTCATCACTCTGTCTGACACTCTCTTCACCTCCAGCACGCTCTTGACATACTCTTCCTTCAGAATTACCCCTACCCCATTTCTCCTCCCATTCACACCATGGTAGAAGAGTTTGAACCCACCTCCGATACTCCTGGCCTTACTCCCCTTCCACCTGGTCTCTTGCACACACAGTATGCCTACCTTTCTTCTTTCCATCATGTCAGCCAGCTCTCTCCCTTTACCAGTCATAGTGCCAACATTCAAAGTTCCAACTCTCACCTCCACATGCCTACCCTTCCTCCTCTCTAGCTGCCTCTGGACATGCTTTCCTCCTCTCCTTCTCCTTCGCCCAACAGTAGCATAGTTTCCACCGACACCCTGCTGGTTAACAGTACCGGTGGCGGTCGTTGGTAACCCGGGCCTCGACCGATCCGGTATGTAAGTCTTATTTATGATCCGCATATTTGATTTGGCAAAGATTTTACGCCGGATGCCCTTCCTGACGCAACCCTCCCCATTTGTCCGGGCTTGGGACCGGCACTAAGGATGCACTGGCTTGTGCATCCTCAGTGGCTGGGTTTTTTTTGGGGGTTTTTTTTGGGTTTCTTTATATAGCTTCAAAATACAAAGGGACCCATGTTTTCACTTTGTAGGACAAAATTAGCCTCAAGATTAGACAGACGACAAATTGTAAACTTTAAGGTCAACAAAACAGCCCAGTTTAGAGAGACCACAGCCCCATTATCTGCTATTTTAAAAAATGTCACAATCTGGGGAAAATATTGGGAGGGGCTGCAGTATCAAACCACGCCCCACTACTCTGGACAACACCTGAGTCAACAGCAACAATGGAGAGAAGCGAGAGCATTAATTCTATAAACTATAGAAATATATATAATTATATAACAATATAAACTATAAAAAATCAAACTAAAATGTAAAAAACATCGAATTAGAATTACTGAAAAATGCAAAAATCTGTAACTTTGGTCTGTCTCTCAGTAATTTTATCCGCTCTGTCTCTTTCACTCTCTCTTTCAATAGGTCTCTCGCTCGGCTATGCGGTAGAATCTGAATTTTTCTTATTTACAGTAGAAGGTGGAAGGGTGTAGCTGGGGGGTTGTGACTGGTACTGCGTCACACAGCCAAGCCTACGACAATCCGCAGTTGTAATAATGCAGTTATAACCACATAAATTCTTGGCTGAAATTCACTGCGTTGCATATAGATCATACAGATTGTGCTAAAATGTCAAGATAAGGACCAGGATTGATGTCTCTGACTTGGATGTGTCCAAGTACATCAGTATTTGGTGAAAATAAGTTTAAGTTGTTGTGCAGACCTTTAATCTCCCACATGGTTCAGGAGGTAGAGTGGGTCGTCTAATAATTGAAAAAATGCTGGTTCAATCCCCGGCTCCTCCAGAGAGCATGTTGAAGTGTCCATGAGCAAGACACTGAACCCTTAACTGCTCCTGATGAGCAGGTTGGCCACTTGCATGACAGCCTCAGCCATCAGTGTGTGAATCGGTGAATGTGAGGCATACATTGCAAAGTGCTTTGAGTGCTCGGTAGAGTGGAAAAGTGCGATATAAATGCAGTCCATTTACCATTTAAAATGAGATCTATGTTTCATGCAGGGTTAAATCACCAACCGTGTTTGTACCATGAGGCAAATGTTGTCTTATGCTAACAGTCTTGCTGGTTTTGAAGCAGCACTCACTCTCATGGGCCTTGTTGCTAATAACAGTCAGCATCTCATTCGCAATAAACGGGGAATGAGGTAGAGTCGCCCTCTGGTGGTTGTGTTCCTTCTTCGCCGAGAAATGGGTTGAATTCTCCATAAGGAACATTTATTAAAAACATATCTCGGACTACATTGCAGTGTTAAAACGGCGATTTGGTTTTTATTTGAGCCTACCTTTATTGACTCAGGTGGCTGTGCAGTTACAGATATAATGAGCCTTTTTACAATAATTTCTGTTAAGGTGGTGGGGGGGTTGGTTCCGCTTGTGAGTTCTCCCTCTGCAAATGAGTGTCTTAAGTTATTTATTTATAACTAAATAATTTTCTTAAGTTTTAATCATTTCTTCAGTCACTTAATTTCCTAAAATTAATGGTTGGTGTTATTGGTGACTACAGAGGAAATGGAAACGTGTGTCGCATAGCTGCGATAGCGATTAGCCCACTAGATCGTTGCTGGAACTACACATAATGAATTAATGATGGTGAATACGGTAGCTAACAAGATAGCTCACGTCAAAAAACGAGATAACATTGGCCGCCGAGCTAAATATTAGAGCGGAAGTAATGGCGCTAGTTCGGTTAACTAACTTGTTGCTCTACAGTTGCAAGATACTGGGTACCGAGGAAGAAACAATATTACATGAACAAAGTCAAACACAAATAAAATAATCCTACCTATTTGCTCATAGCAAGAAGTTCTTGGGCTGTTTGTGTTAATGCATCGTGTTGTACTCATTGATGTATTACAGTAGAACTGGATACCAGATCTAAAAATGGCGCCTGTTCATTCCTATGAGAATTGCTCTCCTGGCACACGCCGAAAAAGTTTCGGGCTTCCGGGTTACTTTCGGGTACACGGGTGCCCACTGAATTCATGGGTACCAAATACGTCACTTCCGAAATGCCCGCCGCCATATTTGTGTCCGAATGACTGCTAGACAGCTATGATTGATTGAAGATCACTGGTGAATACAAACAGTTACTGTACCAGTGTAGGCTATGCCACAAGATTCTGATGATAAATCGCAGGAATACTGAGTTGTTACTGCCTCCACCTCCATAGTTTTTTAACCTCTATTTGTACCAGAGAGGAAAATGGTTGGTTTCACCCACTCAACCCTCTGCTGGCTCTGGCTCCTGCACCTTTTAAGTTGGACGCTGTAATTGGAATAAATGTTATGAGGCCCCTGATCTACTGTTGCTGTTTTTTTTTCTTTTGTCTTTATGGTCTGTACGCATTCATCTGACATCACGGAACACATGCAAATACCGTAGATTGTGCATAGATTATATATATAAAAACACAGCATATATGCTAGATGGCAGACAACTAATGATTTCTAACCCCTACATAGTTACTCTTTTAAATGGTAGGAGACATTATGAAGTGAAAGCTGTACTACTGGAGACGTTAAGGTTCCTTTTGTATTAAAAGTAAACTACTACTGTTGGTTTATTTATTTATTTGTTTTTTGAAAAATTTATTTCTCAATTTTCAAGTTTTTTTGGAACAGGTATACAAGACACATGAACAAAAAAAAAAACATGTAGGAATCCCCCCCCCCCAGGCTCAAGAAAAAAAAAGACTATGCAGGGATTTCTTATTCGAATTCCACATAATAACCATGTTTTCGAAGACGATATAACGTTGTATACATATATCTATAAATATTGTCATTAAATGTTGATTTATTTATAGCCAAATACAATAAGTCCACAGGTTACAGTAAAGGTCACATTTATTACCTTGATGTATCAGTTTTACATTTTACATGCAACTACTGCCTGTCTATTCTGTGGGGACCACAGATGGGCAAATATTACAAAGAGCACAGCAAACTGTTACTATCTTCTCAAGGGAGGTAGGTTGTCCTTGAGTGGCTGCTTGGCAGAGAGACTAGGATGGTGGTCTGAAGGATGATGTACTTGTTCCTGACCAGGCCGATGACTCTTTCCACATGGATCCTGATGGCAGCCAGTCCCCTTGTTGCTTCTAGTTCCAGTGGATGCAGTTGCTGCTTGCCTTTGGTGAATGCTGGTATTTTCAACTGTGCACAATACAGGCCAACCGTATCTTTGACATTGAAGCCTCTATCTGCAAGAATGGCATCTCCTGGTGACAATTTCTCTAGATATCCACAGTTTTCTGTGATGTGCTTGTCGCTTGTGCGTCCACCCCAAAGGATATAACACCCTGTGGAGTTATTGATATCAGGTATTTTACAGTGTTGTGATGCTTGTACTGAGAATATGTCTGTGCACGAGCTCTCAAGTTCTTTGGCTTCTCTATAAATATTTCAAAACAGTCAATGAAAGAAGTGCAGTTGCTATAGTTATCCCTGAAACAGATGGGCAGACTGACCCGAGTTTGTTCTTTTGATGGCCAAAATATAAGTGGTGACAGTCTAAAATACATGACATCTAATGTATTATTAAGTATTCTGGCAACACTTGTCTTAGACATACGAAATAAATAAACAAAAAAGTATGGAGGTAAACTTGAGCCTCATTCTCATCAGTGTTAACAGAAAGCTATGAAAGGGAGTCAGTCTTGGACTAGCTTTCAGAAATCCTGACAGAAAGGTAAAGACAACTATTAATTTAGCATAGCTTGGAAGGCCTGTGAGTTCCTGTACCATTTCATCATTTCCTTTAAATGCCTCTTCGTTCAAAGAAAGCAGATCAACTTTGTCCTTTAGACTATGAACCTCCGTTCTAAGTCGAGCATACCCATTTGTTAATGCTTTGACTGTAGCTTTGCAGGCTGCATTTGAGCATGGTTCCACAATGCCTGGGCTATGAGTGGCTTGAGGGTATTTGTGCTCACAGTCTGCCTGTACTCCCATGGTGTTGTTGGTGTCATTGCTGGTGCTGGAAGGGGCCACAGTCTCATGGTCAGTGTCACTGCTAGAGGCCAAAGTCTCAGTCCTTTTCCGTTTCATCTGCTGGGTATGCTCAAACCTACTGTTGGCATAGATGTTTTTCTGCCGCTGTCCAGCTGAAGTGTGTGCAAACAGGCAAACAGGTGCCAGTGGTACTGCTTACCTTCAACTGGACATCTAGGGAGCCCAACCTAAATCTGTTGGGACACATAAGTAGTAAATATTCTCATGACCACTAAACAAAATAATAAACATACGACAAGTCTTTGAAACATTTTCAACAATTTTGCTTGATACTTATTTAATGTGGCCCTGTGATGGCCTGGCGACCTCTCCAGGGTGTCTCCCAATGACTGCTGGAATAGGCTCCAGATCCCTGTGACCCCTATTGGGATAAGCGGTTTGGATAATGTATGAATGCTGTAGCAACTGGAGGAGGTGGTATTGACAGTTCTGTGCTGGGGGAGCGCAAGGGCTCATGGAAGTCACAATGTTCAAGTTGGAATCGTAGTTTTAGTGATGTGGTGTTCATGATTTGACTGTTGTGGTTATGTTATTGTAGTGGGAAATGCCTGGGGATGTACTTGGAATGTTGCACTGGGCTCGTGCAGCTAGAGGACCAATCACAGGTTAGCTCGCGCTGTCACAGACGCAACTATATTAGACACCGCGGGAGAGACAAAGCGCCAGAACTGTTTAGTAACCATATCGTAGACTGTCACCTTAGCGTGGGATGGAGCAGGGAAACCTAGCGTATCCTGGGCTAGACAGTAGATACGGTGGCTAGCAGTGGTAGTGTTAGCAGCAGACTGCCTCGGTACCTGTAGCTAGCTGACTACCCCCGAGAGCTTCCCCAGAGAGACTGAGAGAGACATTCACCCGGTCACACCGGAGCCAGAGTACAGAGAGAGAGAGAGACACGCACCCCGGAGAGCAGCCATCCATCTCCCGCCCCGCCTAGAGCTCAGCCGCCCTGTTCCATCACCAGCCCTGGTCCCGAGGTGAGCTTGCTAACCCATTAGCACACGGCTAACTAGCTAACTAGCAGGCTAGCCCTAGCATTGGCGCAGCTATCTAGCTAACGGTGGTGAAGCCCGGTTTGTCGCACCTAAAAGTCCCCGCCTCCATCCATAGTTATCCGGGCTATAGAAAAACCGCGACAAGTGGTGTCAGAAGTGGGATAAAAGGTTGGGATTCGCCATAATCTCAACACCGGAGGATCCTGCCCCGGTCACATGGCGGCATAATTCAGCCTGCACACTGTGAGCTAACCCAGCTAGCAAGAAGCCATTTTGTACTTCTTCATGAAGTAGAACCCCAACGAAAAAAGTGAATAAGAAACTTCTTTATGAAGTGGAACCCAAACGAAAAAGTGAATAAAAAGACTCATTAGTTTCTCAACGCCATTCACACTGTGATGATATTGTTTTTCACCGAGTTTCACCCTGAAAGTGCACAAAAGGACGTCCAGTGGCGCTAGCTAATTAGCATTGACATTCTGCAGCATTTCAAAGCAGCATTTAGCAGCTTTTTGGCGGCATCGCTATAGCTAGCTAGCAACTGAGTGAGTCAGCCATTTTGTGAAGCACTGTAATTTCTTCAGTAGTCACGTAAATCAGTGGAAAAATAAAAATGTCACAGGACAAAGAAAATGTAAAAGAACAGTCTGAGTTGAGTCTGGATGGTGCTTGTGTGGGGACAGAAGACCCCGGAGAGCACGCCTGGATGAAGCTCCTCCTGGCGCAGATGGAAACCATGAACCAGACCCAGGTTCAGATGCAACGCCAGATGGAAAACATGGAACGCCAGACCCAGGTTAAGATGCAACGCCAGATAGAGATGCAGATGGAGGCCCTCACAGCGCGTATCGATGGACTAGCGGAAGCGGTGGCTAAGCGATCTCGTCCCCCCACACCTCCCATTCAGCGCACCGATTGGGCCCGTCATCGTTCAGATATCCAAGGTGAGCCTCCCGGTTTGTCGCCCATCGCTCAAGTAGTGAAGCAAGGGGTTTCTCCTAGTAGCCCTCAAAGCGATAGTGGTGTAGGGTCGGCAGGGGCTGTGCTCGGGGAACGAACTAGCAGAACGGTGCAAGACATGAGCCTACTCTCGCAGTTCACCCCGGCCCGGGAGAACCCAGGGGCCAGACAGCGAGACGGCGCTGATCACCTGTTGCCAGCAGCTATGGCCGCAGTGGCTAACTTGAGCGACCGGCGCAACGAGGAGACGCCAGCCAGGCCGAGCAGCAAAGCGGCCCCAGCAGCCCTGCGCTATACAGGAAATGGACCCAGTGAGCCCGCACCACTTACCAGCACTCCGATCGGTCATGGTGGAAAAAATGGAGCGACTGCAGTACCACCCCCCGACGGGATGCAGGGTGGCCAAATGTCCCTGGACAGCAACGGCGGCCGAAACCTGCTGGATGACAGCGTTGGAGGGCAGGCAGGTTCCTCTAGAGGTCAACAGAGCCAGACAGGAGACCTTCAGAGTCGGAGCGGCAACCGAAGCTCACAAGGTCCCGACCGAGGACACGAAAATGACATCAAGCTCCTCGCCACTTTTGATGGTAAGGGCGACTGGGATAGTTTCGTTGGACCATTCGAACGGATGGCGAGAAAGAGGGGCTGGACCGACGAGACCTGTTTGGACGCCTTGTATCTCCGACTGAGGGACAACGCCATGTCTTTTGTCATCGAGCAGCCGGCTCCGATAAAAGATGACTACCACGCGCTCATCACCCAGTTACGCCGCCGCTACGGTAAAGAGCTGCCTGAGGGAACTGCGCGCCGTAAACTCAGCGAGGTTAAGCAGGCCAGAGAGATGACCCTCTATGAGTTTGGCGAGGAAGTGAGGAGACTTGTCACACTGGCATACCCGCAGGTTGGTGTTACACTGCAGGAGGCCTACGCTGCAGAAGCCTTTCTGCGCGGGCTGAAGAACCAAAACATCGCGTATGAAGTCCTGGGGGCAGAACCCAAAACACTAGCTGAAGCAATCAGGAAGGTTGAGGCACGCGAGTATGACTTTAAAGCGACGCTGGGGCGAGAGGTTGAAGGAAAAGGGAGAATCCGGCGAGTAGCATGGGAAGACGAGCGGCGTTGCGATAGCTCTCCAAGTCCTCCGCCGGTAGGAGACAGCATGAGCACCCCCGAGCTCAAGAGCCTGGCCAGTGGCATCGACAACATTAACAAGGTGCTCTTAAACATCGAGCGGTACATGGCCAAAGAACAAGTAGGAGTGGAACGGGGAAGGATGCTTGAGCGGGCTACCTACGCGCACACGGGGCAACGCGCGCAGCGGTCCCCGAGCCCAAGTTCCCGCAGCAAAGGGACCTGTTACCAGTGTGGAGAGGAGGGCCATTTCAAGCGAGAGTGTAACTCACGGTCACCAAGCCCGAGGGCTCCGAGGAAGGTCAGCGAGCAGCCATCAGTCAATCTCGGCCGAGCCTCGGGGAATGGACCCAGTCTCGTCATTCCCATCACCGTGAACAGCCTGCAGCTGAAGTGCATCGTTGACACAGGGGCCGAAGCCACGGTGATGTCCCGAGACACATTCCAACGATTAAATCTGGCCGACCAGCCGAGCGTCGGAATCGCCATTCTGCGTAACGCTGAAGAGGGTAAAGACATGGCTGAAACCCCGAAGTATAGGGTGACCATCCGCTTGGGCCCCAAGACCATCGAATGGGATGTGTTCGTCGCGCCCATCCGCGACCCCTTCCTCCTGGGCCTAGATCTCATGTTGGCCGCTCATGTCACTGTATCCGGGGGAGGCCAGGTCTACGTCAAAGGGGAGCCAGTGGCCACAGTTATCGTGGGTACGTCCATGGGGGGGTACGCCGTCTCTCGCGTACTGCTGCAGGACTCTTTGACACTATCAGCGGAGAGCGAGCAGGACGTCTGGGGTGTGGTGGAAAGCCCCAAGGCAGGTATCTCCGCCGTCCTGGAGCCTGCTGGCCTCACCGAGGGAGTTTCATCTGGCAGTGTGTTGGTCAACGTTGCCCCACACGTCCCTGTGCGACTGTGTAACCTGATGCCGAAAGAAGTTAGGCTGAAGAAAGGAGCCTGCCTCGGCGTGCTAGTGGAGGCGGAAGAGGAGCTTCAGGCCCCACAAGAGGACGACATGAGCCGAAAAAATGAACCAGCCACAGTCCGACGGATGGAGTCGTCAACAACTATGGGTCTGCCCGACCATCTGTCGTCCCTGTATGAGTCCGCCAGTGAAGGGTTGGATGAGGATCAGCGGAGGGCCCTGCAACAACTCCTGATTGAACACCAGGGCGTGTTCGCGGCCAGTGACGCGGACCTGGGGCGCTTCGATGCGGTCCAGCACCGAATCAACACTAGCGAAGGCCAACCTGTCCGACAACCGGCTCGGCGCACGCCCCTGGGCTTTCAACAAGAAGAGGAGCGGCACCTGAAGAGCATGCTAGAGGCCGGAGTGATTACACCATCCACTTCGGAATGGGCCTCTCCAGTGGTGTTAGTTAGAAAGAAGGACGGAGGTGTGCGGTGGTGCATAGATTATAGAAGACTCAACGACCTGACTCTCAAAGATGCATATCCACTGCCGCGGATCGAAGAGTGTCTGGACACCCTCGAGGGGGCCACTGTATTCTCGACTTTAGATATGCAAAGTGGATATTGGCAGATTGGAGTGCACCCGGATGATCGTGGAAAGACAGCCTTTATAACACGCTATGGGCTGTTCGAGTACACCCGAATGCCCTTCGGGCTGTGCAATGCGCCCGGCACATTTCAACGTGCGATGGAGGTGGTGTTGAGAGGGTTACAGTGGAGACACCTGCTTGTATACCTCGACGACATCATTGTGCTGGGGCGTGGAGTCGAAGAGGGTCTGCAGAGCCTGGGGAGGGTCTTGGAGCGCATCCGGGCGTACGGTCTCAAACTCAAGCCATCTAAATGCCACCTGCTGCGGAGGGAGGTCCTGTTCTTGGGGCATGTGGTGAGCGGAGACGGAGTCAGCCCGAACCCGGAGCTTGTGAAGTCTGTGAACGACTGGAGGACCCCAAGAAACCTCACTGAGCTCCAGGCTTTTCTCGGCTTGTGTAACTACTACAGACGGTTTGTGCGAGGATTTGCCCATCTGTGCAGCCCCCTCTACGAACTTCAGAAAAAGGGGGAGGAGTTTAAGTGGGGCGACACACAACAAGTAGCCTTCGAGGAGTTAAAGGCAACTCTCACCACGGCACCTCTTCTGGCATACCCCACTCGAGATGGACTGTTTCTGCTCGACACTGACGCGTCCAACACATGCGTCGGAGCTGTCCTGTCACAGATGCAAGCAGGAGAAGAAAAGGTCATAGCCTACGCCAGTGCACATCTGCAAAGCACACAGCAGCGATACTGCGTCACACGCCGAGAGCTTCTGGCTGTAGTCCGCTTCACACGGCAGTTTCGCCACTACCTGTTGGGCCGGTCGTTCATCATCCGGACGGACCATAACAGTTTGATTTGGCTGTTTCGGTTCAAGAGCCCAGAAGGCCAGCTGGCGAGGTGGATCGAGGAGCTGAGCCAGTACGACTTCAAAATCGAACACCGGCCAGGAGTCAAGCACAGCAACGCGGACGCGCTGTCCAGGTCACCCAAACCCGCCTGTGACTGCTATCATGCTGGGGAGAGTCTGGACTCGCTGCCTTGTGGAGGTTGCTCCTACTGTCACCGTGAACACCACCATTGGGCAAGGTTCAGCGACGATGTGGATGATGTGGTCCCGCTAGCGATCCGTCGAACTGACTCGGAAGAGAACACCTCCGGAGCGGCAGAAGAGGGCGTTCCACCATCGGCTCCAGGAGGAGAGGCAGGAGGCCTAACGATGTCACAACCTGTCAATGAACATCAGAATGGTGCTGAAGAGAGTGAACCACCTGCTATCAACTGGTTAGCCCAGTATTCGACCAACGAGCTAGCGGAGCGCCAGAGGGGAGACGCCGTGCTAGCGAAGTTGCACCAGTGGAAGGATGAGGGGAAGCTACCGTCACAGGAGGAGATGGCGCTGGAAGGACCTGCTGCACGGAAGTACTGGTTGGTCTGGACGCAAGTAGAAAGGCGAAATGGAGTCCTGTACTACCGCTGGGACGAAGGAGCTGACACGCCATCCAACCTCCGTCTCATTGTTCCAACAGCGCTCCAAGAAGAGGTCCTACGTTTGCGTCACTGCGCCCTGCTGTCCGGTCACTTGGGCCGTGAGAAGACCTACCATCGAGTTCGCAGAGAGTTCTACTGGGTTGGTCTGACTGACAGTGTGAACCAGTTCGTCCGACGCTGTCCTGAATGTCAGGTGTGTAAATCCTCTGGAAGAACAGGCAGAGCTGCCTTGCAGATGTACCAGGCCGGCGCTCCTATGGACAGGGTTCACATCGATGTGGTTGGACCGCTCCCAGTATCCAAGATGGGGAACCGATACATCCTTGTGATGGTGGACCAGTTCACGCGCTGGGTGGAGGTGGCCCCGATCCCCGAGCAAACTGCAGAGATCACCGCTCAGAAGCTGCTACAGGAGTTCCTCTCCAGGTTTGGAGTACCCCTGGAGATCCACACAGACCAGGGACGCAACTTCGAGAGTGCCCTGTTTCGTGAGCTCTGTGAACTTCTCCAGGTGGCCAAGACCAGAACGACCCCCTACCATCCTGCGTCGAATGGTCAAGTCGAGAGGTTCAACCGAACTCTCCTGCAAATGATCCGCTGTTACGTGGGGAAACACCAGAGCGAGTGGGACCAACACCTCCACCTCCTCGCCGGGGCTTACCGCAGCTCACCCCATGCCTGTACGGGTTACACACCAAACCGGATGATGCTTGGGCGAGAAGTCAACCAGCCGCAAGGACTCACCCTGAGGGTGCAGGAAGCCAACGTTCATCGCACTTCCCCAGCCGAGTACGTTGCTGACCTGGAGGCGAACATGCGGGACACCCACGAAGTGGCGCGCCAGCATCTGCGTGCTGCCCAGCTCAGGAACAAGAAGGACCACGACCTACGTGCTCGACAACACACATTTCACCCTGGAGATCTAGTGTATGTCCGGGACGACACCAGGAAGAAGGGTCAATCTCCAAAGTTGAAGCCACGGTGGAGAGGTCCCGGCCTCATCACAGAGAAGATGGGAGACGTCTTGTACAGAGTCCAGGAAGGTCGTAAGGAGAGAGTCCTCCACCACGATCGACTGCTACCCTACCTCTCAGACGACGTGCCGGTCTGGATTCAGCGGAGGCGCCATGCTCTGTTGTCTGCTCCAGCACCAGCCATAGGGCCGCAGGAAACACCTGAAGGAGGTCCTCCCGCTGCTGACATGGAGGAGCCGGGGGCGCAGAGAACAGAGGAGTACGAAGGAGTGACAGAGCAGGAGGAGATCGATGAAGACCTTGATCTCCGGCTGGAGGACCTGTTCCACGCAAACGACGATGGAGGACCCAGCACACCAGGCTCCCCGGCTCGGTTCCAGCTGCTCCAACACACTGCTGCCAGCTACTCTTCAGGCGAGTCGACAATCACCCAACGTCGTGGGACAGCAGCCTGTGCTCCGGGCGGGCAGTCCAACGCCCCTGACCCAGAAGGAGACGAAGCTGACGCCGCTGAGTCCCATCTCCCGTACACCACCAGACGGGGCCGGCCAGTCCGGAGGCCCGCCTGGCTCCTAGACTAACTTTGACGGACGTGACTAGTTGACTTGGGGGTTACTAGGCTAGTCACAAGAGTCCAGTATGGATAGCGACCACCCACATTTGTTTGACGCCCTTTGTTCCGGGCCTAGTTCATTTCGCGGGTGTTCTGTCCCGTTTATCGTGTTAGATTAATCAGACTGATCTTTGTAGTCTGTTGTTCATTTATGTTGAAGGGACTCAACAGTGCAGGAGGGGGGCAGTGTAGTGGGAAATGCCTGGGGATGTACTTGGAATGTTGCACTGGGCTCGTGCAGCTAGAGGACCAATCACAGGTTAGCTCGCGCTGTCACAGACGCAACTATATTAGACACCGCGGGAGAGACAAAGCGCCAGAACTGTTTAGTAACCATATCGTAGACTGTCACTTTAGCGTGGGATAGAGCAGGGAAACCTAGCGTATCCTGGGCTAGACAGTAGATACGGTGGCTAGCAGTGGTAGTGTTAGCAGCAGACTGCCTCGGTACCTGTAGCTAGCTGACTACCCCCGAGAGCTTCCCCAGAGAGACTGAGAGAGACATTCACCCGGTCACACCGGAGCCAGAGTACAGAGAGAGAGAGAGACACGCACCCCGGAGAGCAGCCATCCATCTCCCGCCCCGCCTAGAGCTCAGCCGCCCTGTTCCATCACCAGCCCTGGTCCCGAGGTGAGCTTGCTAACCCATTAGCACACGGCTAACTAGCTAACTAGCAGGCTAGCCCTAGCATTGGCGCAGCTATCTAGCTAACGGTGGTGAAGCCCGGTTTGTCGCACCTAAAAGTCCCCGCCTCCATCCATAGTTATCCGGGCTATAGAAAAACCGCGACATTATGTAGTTCTCAGTGTTTGTGTGACAAGGACAATGTTGGGAGCTGGCTGGCAATGTGACCACCATGGCCAGGACTCCTGTGGCGATTGGTGACCTCCAGCCAGTGTTCATGTTTGTGTGTTTTGTTCTGTTGATAAATAAAAGAGCCGTGTGGTGTATGGGGCATGCATAAAACTGAGATATCTGCCTCACAACACCACATTTGGTGTCAGAAGTGGGATCCGGGCATTTTAGGCTGAATAATGGAGAGAGAGAGATCCAGAGATTGGAGCGAGCCATTCAGCGGACCTGTTGGCACTTGGAAAACCTGTCACGGTAAAGGACGGAGCCCGCCAGAGATGGAAGTTTTCCAGCACGCCTTGATGGCTCCAGTGCACCCCACGGCCCTCTAGAGGCCAGAAGTGCTATTACAAGGGAATGCCTGCTGCCCACCACCATCGACTGTCCTCTAGCGACCAGAATTCAATTCAATTCAATTTATTGTCATTAAAAAGAATGTGCAGGCACATGTTAAAAATAAAATGAAGGGCTGCTACCATTGACCCGCCAACATTGGTCCCCATGTCCAGCCTGTCACACCCCACAGTCACAAATGGAACACTAGCTAATGTGCCCAAGTACAACAGGATGACACAGCTAGAGCCGTACCTCTCGCAATTCCAACTAGAGGCGTGGAACAGCAGATGGAGCAACAAAGAAGCTGCCATTCACCTGGGAAAAGGCTTTGCAGGTGCTTCTCAACCTAGCCCCAGCGGAGCAGCAGGACACCCAGGTGCTGGAGAGGCGATTTGGCCAGCAACCCTTCACTGACCAGAGCAGGGAGCAGCTAGCCAGTTACCATCACCAAGAAGAAGAGAGCCTGGGCACCTTTGCCGCAGATCTCCAGCTGCAGGCCCAACATGGTTACCCACAGTCCAATGCAGCTGCCCAAGAAGTGCTGGCCATCCATGCTTTCCTGCAGGAGCTCATGCCAGAGCAGTTGCGCCAGCATTTCCACCTTGCCTTTCACCAATCCCTCAGTGAGGCTCTCCGTGAAGCTGAAAGGACTGAGGTGGTACTCTCCACGTGGCCTGCCAAGCAGAAGGCCCCCGCTATCCGACTGCACTTCAGGTTGGCCGACTTCGATGAGGAGGAGAAGGCAGAAGAGGTCTATCAAGTTAGGCCTCCACCACAGCAGTCTCAACGATAGCCTCCAACATCCAGGCGACATCCACCTCGGCTGACTGGTCGCTGTTAACGGTGTGATGAGCCTGATCACATAGCTCGCCACTGTCCAACACCAGCACCAAAAGCCAGAGTCACTCGGCCGGCAGGAAAATGACAGTGGAGTGGCCTAGTAAGGAGACCGCCACTCCGGTCTCCAGCCCCCCTTCAAGGCCGATGCATGCTGGTTTGCCACCTAATTCACACCAAAGGACTATATCTGAACTGCCCACTCAACGGTTGACCCTACCTGGCCCTGGTAGACACATGACCTACCATTTCCCAGGTGCTCACTAGCATCCTCCTGGACACCACTGGCCCACTCTCAGTGGGATGGTCACCAACCAACACCCAGCTGATGATGGTGACAGGAGAAAATGCTGGCATGAGAGGCAAGAAGTCAGTACTTGCAGTACTTGGTGGAATCCCCAATGGAGTGAGTGGGGGTGGAAATCCTTGAGCCTTTCCCTGTCACGGACTCCAGCAACCGCTATGTCCTCGTGGCTATAGACTACTTCACCAAGTGACCAGAGGTGTATGCAGCACCAGATCAGAGCACCACCATGACAGCGGAGAGGCTGGTGGAGGAGATGTTCACCTGCTTCATAGTTCCCGCTGAGCTCCACAACAACCAGGGGCAGAACTTCGAGTCCCAGGTCTTCAGTTAGGTCTGCTGGTGGCTGGGGATGAACAAGACAAGGATGACACCTCTCCATCCTCAAAGCCAAGGGCTGGTGGAGTTGTTCAACCGCACCCTCACCACCCAGCTTGCCATCCTCACCAGCCAACACCAGTGGGACTAGGACCACCACTGGCCCCTGGTACTGTGGACCTACCAGACTGCTGTCCAGGAGTCAAGCCAGTGCATGCCTGCTGCCCTCATGTTTGGGTGAGAGCTCCAGACACCGGTGGACTTGGTGTTCGGGGCCCCACTCAAGCCTTAGATTGCTGGGGAAAGGAAATGGACCACTTCCAAAGACTGAAGGATTGCCTGCAGGTGGTCCATGACTATACCCGCCGGGCCCAGGCCAACTTCAGAGTGGAGCAAAAGAGGACCTATGACACACGGTGCCTTGGGCAGGCCTTTGTGCCAGGGAAAAAAGTATGGGTGTATTGTCCCATTTGCAAGAAGGGGATTTCCCCCAAGCTTCGCAGTCACTAGCAGGGTCCTGGTGACGTCGTGGGCCGGCTGTCTGAGGTGGTGTACTGGGTGCACATCCCTGGCTGGGGGCGCATGGTGGTGCTGCACCAGGACAGACTCCCTCCATACCGCGCCCTTGCTCCGTCTGTTGTTGGGGAGGGGGGCATCAGTGGCACCCCATGCACCGATCAGTGTGATCCTCCTCCAGTTGTGCTTCTTGTGAGCCCCAGGTGGCCTGTTTGCCAGTGACAGCACCCTGGGAATTTGAAGGACTATGTGTTGGGTGCTGAGGTCGTCGAGGACAACTGACCCCTCAGTTGAGGGCTATGTAGCGACCGGAGGAGGCGTTCGCTCTAACTATTGACAGTTCTGCACTGGGGGAGAGCAAGGGCTCATGGGACTGTTAAAGTTCAAGTTGGAATCATTGTTTTAGTGATATGGTGTTCATGTTTTGTTATGTGGTGTGGTGTGGTGTGATGTGATGTGGTGAAGTGATGTGCTGTTTAATGTTCATGTTGTGGTTATGTTATGTGGTTCTCAGTGTTTGTCTGATTCTGATCAGGACAATTTTGGGGACTGGCTGGTAGTGTGGCCAATGTGACCGGGACTGCTGTGACGGTTGGTGACCTCTAGCAAGTGTTCATGTTTGTGTGTTTTGTTCTATTGGTAAATAATAGAGAATTCCCCAGGCCGTGTGGTGTATGGGGCACGGAGATTGCCATAAAACTGAGATCTATGCCTCACGCCCCTTTTTTTCATGTAAGCTCACCACAATCCTCTGGTTATCACCAAATTCACATCATTAATGTAATCAACCGTTGTCATTTAAACTCTTCAACTTTAGGAAAGCCCTAAAACATGTGCTTTTCCCCGGGCATTCAGGACTTCTTTTACTTAACACGACGGAGTTTAACATAGTGCACCATCCGCCATCTTGTGGCTACTGCATATTACTACTAAAATGACTCGAGATTGGTCACATGAGTGAGTCAATATAATGTCTATTGTGTGCATGCACTTTACCATTCAAGTGTGTACACCATGGGTAGTCCCCCCAAAAACAGTCTATTCTCTCTGAAAACATGATTTATTGCTGGTCGAAATCAAAGTTGTAAACTGACATCATCGTCACGTTATCAATGGCTGTGGTCGAGAGGCGGGGGGCAAACAGTGTGCGTCACTTTTAAGGGCGGGGCTATTGCGAGTGGTCAGGCTTTACTGTTTCCCAATGCGGAAGTCAAGCACTGATCACTTCATTCCTCAAAAACTCCCACGGATCTGAGACAAGTTGCAAAGGTAAATTGATGAAACTGAGTGTTTGAAATAACTAATGTCACTAAAAAGTGTTGCGATTGGGGTTTGCTCACCCACCTTGGTGTTGTTTATGATCTCATGGTGTTTTTCATCATTTGTCGTCACTGTATAGAAATAAAGCTATTGCATAGGGAAAAATGCTTTAATTTGTCTTTAACATTTGAGTATTTCGTTATTTCGTATAAAGCCCTGCTTAAATAGAGTTTGTACTGTATATTGAATCTCACCGAGGTTTCTTCCTATTTTTTCCCCTCTGTTAAAGGTTTTATTTTGTGGGGGTTGTTCCTTATCCGAATCGAGGGTCAAAGAACAAGATGTTGTGTTGCTGTAAAGCCCACTGAGGCAAATTTGTAATTTGTGATATTGGGCTATACAAATAAAATTGACTTGACTTGAATTCAGTTCTAAACCCACCCAAAATGTAATGGATCAAAGTTTTACACGCTTTTTTTTTTTATAACCGCTGGAAACTGGGTGTTGGCCTGTTATAATACTGGCTTTTACAACAGGTCTACAGTCAGTCTGTTCACAAGACGCATTCTTGAAAAAAAACAAAAAACCCAAAACAAACTACTTACTGCTTTGACAGGTGTTAAAAGTACAAACAACATTTAAGCCATTTAATTTACAAATAGTCATTTAATGTCAGTTGGTCATTTGATGTACAAATGGTAATATTGCCTATCTTTATGAACCTACTTTTACTAATATTTCCCCAAGATTTCATCCCTATAAGCTGTCAGAGAAAACACATTACCATGTGGCCTAACCAAGGTAAGCCAATGTATAGAATACATGTGTAAAGAATACATGCAAATCATTGATTTTCTACATTATTTAGGTTGCTATCAATATAGGTGTACAGAAGAAAGTATGTGTGTGTGTGTGTGTGTGTGCGTGCGTGCGCGCGCGCATGTGCGCGTGTGTGTGTACATGTACTTAGATGAACTTGTCTGGTACTTCTGAAAATCAATTTCTTTTGCATGCACTTGTTTTCAATCCCAGGTCCTCCCCCTCCAATGGGCCCACCGAACCCTGCCTATCCCCCAGGATACAACCCTGCATACCCTGGTGTACCTCCACCAGGAGCATTCCCCCAGGCACCGCCAAATCCTGCATATCCACCTGGCCAGTACCCAGCATATCCTGGTGGTGTTAATCCAGCTGTTCCTCCAGCTATGCCCCCATCTACGATGCCCTTTGGGGCACCAGGACAGCATGTCTACCCTGCAGCTCCAGGTGGATACCCAGCAGTCCCTCCTGCAGGTGTCCACCCTGCTCCATACCCTCACTCCCCAAAAGGTGGCCACCACAAAGGTCATCACGGAGGCCTCAATCCTATGCCTGGGGCATTAGCTGGTGGATTGGCAGGCATGGGGATGGGGGTGGCTGGACATAAAGCCCACAAAAAGATGAAGAAGAAGATGAAGAAGGCACACAAGGGGCATAAGCATGGACACTCAAAACATGGCGGCAAGGTGAGATTGTGTTTTTAAAAAATGAGTTACGTTTTGTGTGTGTGTGTGTGTGTGTGTGTGTGTGTGTGTGTGTGTATATATATGTATATACACATACACATGTATATATGTATGTGTGTATGTGTATGTTTGTGCATATGTGTGTATACACATGTAGGTGCGTGTATACACGTGTGTGTGCGTGTGTGTGTGTGTGTGTGTGTGTGTGTGTGTGTGTGTGTGTGTATACACATGTATACATGTATTGTGTACTGAGTCAATACTGTTTCTGATAGAATATCCTCTCTCTTTATCTCTTTTTACAGTCTTCAAGTAGTAGCAGCAGCAGCAGCAGTAGCAGTGACTCAGACTAAGATTACTCATGCAAAAGACATCTTTCATAGGAAGCTTTTATTGTTATTGATCTGCTTAACGAGTGGGCCGTCAGACTATTAATGATTACAAGAAAACCAATGTTCACAATTTAATATTTGTGGAATAAACATGAGTATTACAAGTTAGGCATGTTTATAAGAGAAAATATATGTACATGCTATTTCCATCAACATGTCAACAACATCTGGCTATGTCATGTCAGTCCATCTTATCAGGGTTTTTTTTTCTTTCTCCTGTTTGAAACAAATTGATTGGCCTTTAAAATAATATAGGGTATAGGTAGGTATAAACTGTACCTAAAAATGTCAAAATGTGAAGATGATTAGGAGACTGCTTTAACCTTACTGTGATACTAAGAGAATGCCTTCTACACTGTCTCATATTCGTAATTTATTGTGTATAAACGACCCATGTAATTTCAGCATAAACTAATCTAAAATTGTGATTTTAAAGTGCACACGAACTTTCTCCCTTGTGTATGAATGGTGTGATTCTGTAATGTTGTGACGTTAAAATGAAGTGTGTCATTTTTCTGGATGATATCTTATGCATCTCCTTTATATTTATGTATTGTGAGATTTACATTAACATTTTCTTATTTAGCAGATGCTTTTATCCAAAACGACTCACAAGGGAGTGAGCGATTAGTAGATATATTTTCCTGTCAACCTTACAGGCATCTCGGGGCAATGAGGAGTAAACATGTAATGACCAAGAGTACACGTCAAGTGCAATGAATGCAAGTTTGTGACCGTTAGATCAACAATGGTGATGCGAATAATAGGAGATTCCACATGTGGTACAATTCTGCAAATTAGTATCACATTCATGCTTAGAATTTAGTTGATTTGAAGTGTTGAACACACTAATATATAGAAGCTGAATGTGTTGGTTACTGATTTTTCTATTTTCTGCATTATACAACTGGAAACTTTTTGTGATGTAGGTGCTCTAAAATCACTTATTTTCTCATGAATTAGAATAATAACCAAGGTTTGAATTCATAAAGACTGTACAAAAATAAATCTTAATTAAAATAAGCCAAAAGGCTTGCACCTTAATAAATGGATAGGTATAAGTAATTAAGGCCTCTCCTGTCCACTGCCATAAGGCTATTGCTCTTACAAAAATGGGTATGAAAATTAACTTCATTCCATCTACTACTACTACTATTTTTGGCTGCTCCCGTTAGGGGGCGCCACAGTGGATCGTCCGTTTCCATTTCTTCCTGTCCTCTGCATCTTCCTCTGTCACACCAGACACCTGCATGTCCTCCCTCACCACATCCATAAACCTCCTCTTTGGGCTTCCTCTTTCCTGGCAGCTCCATATTCAGCATCCTTCTCCCAATATACCCAGCATCTATCTTCCACACACGTCCAAGCCATCTCAATCTTGCCTCTCTTGCTCTCCTCAACCTGCACCCTACTCTCGCTACAGACCACAATGTCATCCATAAACATAGTCCACGGAGACTCCTGCCTGATCTCGTCCAGCAACCTGTCCATCACCATTGCAAACAAGGGCTCAGAGCCGATCCTTGACGCAATTACACCTCCACCTTGAACCCATCCGTCATTTCAACCGCACACGTCACCACTGTCACACTGTCCTCATACATATCCCGCACCACTCCTACATACTTCTCTGTAACTCCCGACTTCCTCATACAATACCCTGTCATATGCGTTCTCCAAATCCACAAAGACACAATGTAACTCCTTCTGGCCTTGTCTATACTTCTCTATCAACATTCTCAAAATCAACTTCATTCCATGAAATGCCAAACCAATTGTAGTACTATTTTCTTCCACTAGTGGTTTTATGAAAACACGGATATCGGTCGGTTTTACGAAAAATAAGTTGCCCCTCTTAATACGAGATAGACAGAGAAATCCAGAAAAAAATTGAGCTTTTTTTCCCCCACGAAAGTAAGTTTGTTCATAAAGTTACATTGCACTTGGTGTAAGAAAATGCTGTGATACAGATGGTTAATAACTATTTTTATTAATGATATCGTTTCTTCCTTCCAGTAATGGTTTATGATGTTGTAAGTAATTTTCTGAAGCGTTATCCAAACACTGGGCAGCCGACAACGGGACTGACACTAAACGGAGGGGGAGGGATGGGTGAAAGTTCAGAGGTCATAATTGTGTTGTCTTTGTGTAAAGGAGTGGAGCTCGATCTCACATCACTCTTCCCTCTTCCCCGAATCCTTTCTAAACTCTCCCCCGGGTTTCTACCCTCCCGAACCTCTCCCCTTCTACCCTTACAACCCCACCCTCCCCCCGATCACATATCAGCGCACGACTTGGGTAAGATTTGTTTTGGTTTCATGGTTTTAATGGTGAAAAGTCACGGAAAGAAATCCGCTACTCCGTGTGCTAACAGGCTTCAAGTGAGGATGCCAGGCCTCGATGATGAGCATGTAATCTACCAGCGCACAGCCCGACAAGAGGGTGTAGCTTAGCCACAGGAAAGTTAAGTTTATTTCGATTTTAATGTGGTTAACTGAACCAGTGCCGCGTTGCTATCCGTGGTTTACACGCATTATTTAATAATAATGTTAACCAACTCGCCGAACGATGATATCTGGTCGCTCAGTCATATGGAAGCCATGTAGCTAGCAAGCTAACTAGCACACATGCTCCATTCATTTTTTTCCCTCCCCCTCGCGTAGTGAGCAACCATGCTAACCGGCTAGCCTCGTTCATCGTATTTAAGATAACACGTTTTAATTTAAGCGCCATTCAAAACACCCAAGGACACTACGATATGAAGGCGGAATCACTTAAAAGAGGACTGAGAAGAAAACATTTATAAAATAGTAATAAAAACAACTAGCAAGCCAAGGCTAAAGTAGGTAAGGAGAAGCAGCAAAAAAAAGATCTGTTAGAAGGAAGCTTGTGAATGGTAAGCAAACAGCTCACTGATTATTTAAACACCTGTTAACTTAAGATGTAGCAGTAGTAACATGATCAGTCAAATGGACTTTACGGTGCTTGTAATGCGTTAATGGTAAAGGTTTGTTCAACCCCATTACCAGTACTATAAACAATTGTTTCCCCCAGTAAATTTAAAAATATTCGAAGCCAGCAATAATTAGGCTAGGCGATGTTTTGTTGCCAAATTGGACCAGTGATGAAAGACTCGGCTAACAAGCAGGACAGTTCTGACCCCGTTATATTATGGTCGTTTAACGTTAACTGACTTGATTTGCAACACCTTAACTAGGTCTAAACACTAAAGGTTTTGTGTATTTATATGCCAGGCAACCTTTTTAAAAACAGTTTCAGTCTATTATTGACTATTAATTCGGGGCACACACTAGCTGGTGATTGGGTTAAATTCACTCTCACCAACTTATAAACCTTGTTTTTACACTATTACATGGTTAGATGGTAAGGCTGACTTGATCATTTTGCTGATATTATTTTCTGGAGAATTGAGCTTGCCATTGTTCAGGATTCTTGAAATATGACGTTTACATTTATTTTAGTTAACTAATTTATTGAAAAAGATATAGCTATTACAATTTACAATTTCATTTAGCAGACACTTTTATCCAAAGTGACATACATCTGAGAGTTAATACAACACAAGCAAGGCTCTAGTCAGGAGGCGACGACGCAAGTAAGTGTCAAAAAACTAGGTTCAAGTCCGATTGGGCTATACAAATAAAATTGCCTTGACTTGACATAGGTCAAGCCAAGTCACAGGCGGTGCACAAAGGCAGTGCATAGAAGCAATTTTTTTTTTCAAATACGCATATTTTTTTTAAATTCACATTGGGATTTATTAAGCGCTTTGCTTGGAGAAGATGTTTGTATGTAGATTTTGTAGTAGGAATATTCCAAAATAAGTCTTTTTGTTGTGTTTTTTTTGCTTTTAGGTTCCTGTTGATCTAAATATGCAGCCTTTCTGCTGTAATCCTGTTCATTTTTTGTCATTCCATCTTCTTCCTACTACTCCTGTCTCTTCTTTCCAGATCCATCTTGGTGGTTGAAACCCCAGTTCTCAAAAAAGAAAAAAAAGAAGAAAAAAAAAGAAAAGAAAAAAAAAAGATCTGTTCCCCTACTGTAGCAGACATGGACTCCGGTGTGATTGAAGGAGGGCTCAATGTCACCCTTACCATCAGGCTGCTCATGCATGGCAAGGTGAGGTCACCCATCACTGTCCTGTCACTGTGATGTAATGGCCTCTGATGGGATATTTATGGTAATGGCTTCCCTGACAGATAGATCAAGGGCAAGGATGTTGACATGATAAATAAAAGGTCCTCAGTTGGATGATAGAATCTCTTAACCAACAATGAATGATGTGTTTGCAAGGGGAAATGAACAGAGTGGGGTCATAGCGCTTGGACATGTACGACCCTCTTGGTTTTACAATTTCATCTGTGTTCATAGCCAGTAACTAAGATTAACAAAAGTAATTGTTTCGTTGATTCTCCAAGAACTCAAGGCAGTTGCATTAATGATTGTTTTGTTAGTATTTCAACTTGTTTTGGAGTAGTTTTTTTCTTTTATAATCATGATTGCTGCTGGTTGCTCAATAGCTCACTCAACAAATAGGCTTTTAATTTTATTCTGTGGAGAGTTGGAGGTATTTGTGTGTAGAGCTATGTCTTCTGGAACTGAAAGAGGATGTGCTCTGCCCACACCTCCACTTGTTTTCCAAAAAGTGGCAAAAAACATTTTTCTGAGGAAGTATTGACACTATTGAGAACATTTTATATCTTAATGCCCTCATGATGTCTCATCTTCCAAAATTATTATTCATTTGCAAGGAAGTGTGACAGTTTTAAAATAAATTATCATTATGAATGTCATCAACTGCATTCTTTTCCCTATTTTAGGAAGTCGGAAGCATCATTGGCAAGGTAAGCTTGGGCTTCTTCAATGAGTCAGATGTTGATCATGTTGACTATTGTACTCACTGTACTTGATGAAGAAATTCACATGACTTGATGCTCTTTGCTCATAGAAAGGTGAATCTGTGAAGAAGATGAGAGAAGAGGTTGGTTTTTTTTCCCCATTTTTTTATAATTGTATTTTTTTTAAATGTTTTATTGCAAGATTGGGTTGTAGCATTGTAATTACTTGAGGTTGAATGGCCCAAGATTAGGATGCACCGATTTATCAGCCATACATCGCTATCGGCTGATATTTGCCTTGTTGACTGCCATCGGTCTATCAGTAACTAAGATATCATTCACTGCCGATGTTTATCTGTTGTCTCATCGATTTTGCGCTGGCTGAATGTTGTGATGTTTATTTGCGGTCTGACTTGGACAACAGTGGCCTACCCAGCTGCAGATTCGGAGAAGATCCAATAGGTGGTACTATAATACCACTCATAACAGCCACTGGCTGGACACACTCTGGCATGATGTAAGAGGGCAACAGGTGCCATGTGCACGTGTGGTTTGTTTTCAAATAAAAGTGAAAGAAAAGGTCAGCCATGTGGGAGTATTTCACTGTCTTAGAGAAAGATCAGCGATATGCAATGGGAAGAAATAAAAAACCATTGGTATCGGCTGTTGGCCAAATTGTTATTTTAAACATGGGTATCGGCCCAGAATTTCACAATCGGTGCATCCCTACCCAAGATTATATTCTATTTTGTCTGAATTATGAGAAGTTTCCTTGCTGCCATTTTCTGGTATCCTTGTAAATCAATTAAGCAATTGTTTTCAATTTTGAATTATACATCTCATAAACGCATACACTCCTGTGACCACCATGCCTTTATTTATTTGTTCATTTATTTTCTGTAGAGTGGGGCTCGCATCAACATATCTGAGGGAAACTGTCCAGAGAGGATCATTACCTTGGCAGGTCCAACCACAGCCATCTTCAAAGCATTCTCCATGATCATTGAAAAGCTGGAAGAGGTACGCCTTAATTCATACAGATCCTGGACCCATCATGACAGTGTTCTAGATTTACAATAATAATTAACTTTAATCCACACAATTTTAACGGTGATGGAACTTCCATATCTACTTTATTAAACAGGTGAGAATTTGGTAATGTTTGCAATCACAGCATTGTAAGGTGACGACAGATGTACTCTTAGCCCCCCCCCTCTCGGTTCAGGGATGGTCGTTCCCTCTTAACATAGATGGCCTCTTTGACTCCCTGTTCAAGCCAGCGTTCTTCCCTATCAAAGATGTGCTGTGCACATCCTCATCCTTGAAAGAGAGGTCACTGGCCTGTAGATGGGTGTAGGCTGCGCAGTCCTAGCCTGACGCATTAGCTATTCTGTGTTGTGCCATCCTCTTGGACAGTGTCTGTTTAGTTTCCCCAATGTACAAGTCACGGCAATCCTCCTGGCACTTAACAGTGTATACTCTATTGCTCTGTTTGTGCCGGGGGACTTGATCTTTGGGGTGGACCAACTGGCCAAGAGAATGTTCAAGAGAATGGCACAACACAGAAGAGTTAACGCATCAGGCCAGGACTTGGCAGGCTACACCCATCTACAGGCCAGTGGCCACTCTTTCAAGGATGAGTGTGCACGTCCTTGATAAGAAGGAACGCTGGTTTGAACGGGAAGTTGAAAAGGCCATCTATGTTAAAAGGGAACGATCACTCCTTAATGGGGGGGATGGGGGGGGCTAAGAATACATATGTCACCATCTTATAATGCTGTGATTGCAAACCTCCCAAATCCTCTGTGAATAGTACATATGGCCATTGAAACTCTAGTTAATGGTCACGCCCATATTTGCATATGAAACTGGTTGTTGGTTTCGGTCATTATGCAACTAGCTGTATTGTTTATAAGGGTGGGGATACCTGCAGTCAGTTTAGACTGAAGAGATCACTTTAGGGCCTTGACACACCAGGCCGATGGCGGCCGATGTCAGGCTGTTGGTAAGCATCTGTGACCCCAGTTTTTGCAGTGTGTCCCGCACCTTCAGCACTAGTTGGGCCCCTGTCGGCAGCTTTTCGGCCAATTCACCATGTTGAATGGGCAGAGCCCATCGGTGAGAGAGATAACTCTGATTGGCTTTTCAGCTTAGTGAATCAGTGCTAAGCCAGTGAATCAGGGCCATCGGCTGTAGTCTTTGCATTGTGTTCAAGTGCTACTTTTGGGCCCAGACAGCAGGCGACGTTGAGGCGACGCAGCAGTCGGCCTTCATTGCCGTTAGTCAATTTGGTGTGTCTGGGCCCTTAGATGAGTGATGAAACGTATCTGTTAACCTAGAACGACCAAGGCTGTCATTTTGACGGTTTTGGATTTTCAAAGTTTAATAACTTTGCCAAAAAAAAAAAAAGATGCAGACCTGCCACTCCGTGAATACTCCTAAAATTGCATATATTTGCATTAAAATTAGTTTTAGATCAACTGCACACAAAAAAAGTTTATAAGAGCCACCTAAAACGACCATGAGCCATCAAAATGACGGCGCATAGTTTGCACATCATCGTGCGCGTCATGTCACTATTTACGATGTGTATTGGTCACATCATTTCCTTTGCGAAGTTCATCGCTCTGTCCTAGAAACTCACTAGCATTCTCCAGCGCAGAGTAATAGTCTAAACTTGATTTTTGATTATTGCCAAAATGTGCCAGACATGTTGGCAGACGATCGCTCTTACAGACGCCGTTTCCGACACACCATGACTACCACCATGGTGTTGCAGTATTTACAGGGGTTGGACAGCGGCGATTTTAAATTGTTTGAAAAGTAGTATTAAAGTTCTTAAGATTTTAATTTTTGTGTTAGTCGTACATACATTCTTCAGACATACTAACATATGCAATGCATTAATATCTCAGTTGGGTATTTTTCGTGACAGAAAATAGAGTTTAAAAACCGTGGGCTGTCATGTTGATGGCCCATGGTCGTTCTAGTAGTTTTTAAGTTCCAGTCGTTGTTTGGGACTGTTTCAATATTTATTTTCAGTTTTTACATTTCACGTTTTATAAGCCCTGTTATGTTTGTTAGATTAGCAATATGTGTTTTCCATTTTGGAAAAACAGCCTTAAAAACATTTAAGTTATTAAACCTGACATTTGAATAATGAAGCGAGTATGTCAAATGAGGTACAACCCCTACATCTGTACAGAAGTACAAGAAGCATTTTATCTGCCAGTGTATAGAGACGTACACAGCAAAGGGATGAGAAAGAAATGCTGCCGTGTGATTTGATTTCAGCCACTGGATTTGCAGAATACAGGGTAAAAAAACAGTGATTTTGTCCATTTGGCCACCCAGCCACCACAGAATATATAGCTTTGTCTTCAATAGGCTGGTTGTGGTGGATGGTTTTTGCCAGTGGCACACAATATTATAGGCTTAATGATGATGTTAACTCCACAACATTGATAGTTATTTTATATTTTCAAACTTAAAGTGCATATTATTGCTGCAATTAGGCAACAAGGTCAACTGTACAAACGTGCAACAACGCATGTAATGTAGAGATGACTAATCAATGACTATTAAGAGTAGTGGTTTTTGGCAAACCATGTGATTTTGCTTGCCAGTGTCAAATTCAAATTACCAAAGGTAGTAAGTAGGTTGGTAGCAGAGGACTCTAATGCACTATAAGGAAAGCCCATGACCCCTCTGTTGATGAAAGGTCCAGTATGAATGCGATTAAAATAGGTAGTAATGTCAGTGTAGATATGATACCACAGTGATAACCCCGATTTCCATGTTTTTTTCTTAGGACATAAGTAGCTCGATGACAAACAGCACAGCAACCAGTAAGCCCCCAGTGACCCTGCGCATTGTGGTGCCTGCCAGTCAGTGTGGCTCTCTCATCGGGAAAGGTGGCTGCAAGATAAAGGAAATTCGAGAGGTATGCACAATACTTTAATCCCTAAGTATCACATTATGAACTTGACAATTTAATGGAGATGGGGGGGCAGAATCCATTTAAGATGCATCACTATTCAGCCATGAAGAATATTGAATTGATGCATAAATTCAATTTTACATGGGAAATAAGTTTTACTGTCAGATTTTAAAGTCTTTATTTTACATAGAACTCGTTAATGGAGCCTCCTGAGCTAGAGCAATCTCAGAGCACTGTTAAATTGCAGTCTCACGTGATGTGATCTGGCCTTCCTCACCTAGAGTGATTTTGTAAAAGGTGGGCTCATCCAGATGTAGATGGTCCAATCGCAGGTAATGAGACTGGTCCAAGGGGGCATCATAATTAGGATTCAATAAAGCAAAACTGTTAACAGCAAATAATGCCAGAAAAAACAAAATGGTCTAAAATCTAGAATGATTTCCATGGCAACAACGGCCACATGCTTCCATATTGGGTGCTGTGCCTGTGTCATGTGACTTGTCACAATTTTTCCCCGCTATTTTTATAAAGCCTGTCACAAAAGGTTAAAAAAAATCATATATATACACACACACACACAGTGCATCCGGAAAGTATTCACACCCCTTCACTTTCCCCACATGCCTCTTGTGTGCCTTTCCAAATCATGTCCAATCAATTGAATTTACTACAGGTGGACTCCAATCAAGATGTAGAAACATCTCAAGGATGATCAGTGGAAACAGGATGAACCTGAGCTCAATTTTGAGTGTCATAGCAAAGGGTGTGAATACTTATGTACATGCAATATTCCAGTTTTTTATTTTTAATAAATTTGCAAAAATTTCTACAAAACCTTTTTCACTTTGTCATTATGGGGTATTGTGTGTAGATTGATGAAAACAAAAAGGAATTTAATCCATTTTGGAATAAGGCTGTAACATAACTAAATGTGGGGGAAGTGAAGGGGTGTGAATACTTTCCAGATTGCACTGTATATATAGTAAAAAAAAATCTTCAACATTGACTTCTAAGTTCATTCCCATGATATTTTGTTGGGCAAAATTATTCTCATCTCACTTTGGTCTGTTTCTATGCTGTAGTCGACTGGTGCTCAGGTACAAGTGGCGGGCGACATGCTTCCGAACTCCACGGAGCGGGCCATTACCATAGCTGGCACTCCCCAGTCTATAATCGAGTGTGTGAAGCAGATCTGTGTGGTCATGCTTGAGGTAGGTCGGCTCTTGAAAATAGCATTAATTACAGTGCAAAATGTTCATCAGCAAATTTTTTTCTTTAACTAGAATGAGATGGTAACTAAACCAAGTCACCTTTTGTACAAAAAAAAATATGTGGACAAATATGTGTGGAAAAAAAACGATATATATATATATATATATATATATATATATATATATCGTTTTTTTTCCGAAACCGTATATGGTGGTGAGTGCTCGACTAATGAGGAGCGCACTCTTCAACTGCCAGTGACACAATGTCACCATTGGCAGCAGATGAGTGCGTGATGCATGAAACAAGCTTGTACTGCTATGTATTAAGTTGTTTTCCCTATATCTATCTATATATCTATATCTATATATATATATATATATATATATATATATATATATATAAAACTTTTGTCAAATGGCAACCAAATCAAAATGTGCCTTTTGTTAACAAAATCGATGGCATTTGATATGACATTATAATATCATCATAGTTATTGATTACCAAGGTAAATGTTGATATATTTTTTTCCCCCAGCCTCTTTTTAGTTAGGTTTTTTGAATAACATAGATTTTGTCAATAATTTAATGGGCTGGCTCACTGTGTTGATTAAAACTAAGTTTGATGATATACCTACCTGACTTGTCATGTTGTCCAAATCCTCGTTAGAACCAAAGTTCTTTTTTTTTAATTGGCTTGTTTTCATCACAAAATAAGGTTTTTGACAGATATATTGCATCATAGCTTTCGTCAACAAAATCAACAGTGGAAAACAAAGAGCAGGTTTAAATTAACTTTTTGGGAAACTAATGTGGTAGGTTTGTATCATTCATTTATGTTAAGCAATTAACCTTAAGTTGGATATTAGATATGTCATTTTTAATGCTCTTGAATATCTTGCGTTATTCATTTTAAAATCCATGGAAGTAGTTAAATGCCTATGGTAGTTTGATTAACTACTGCAATCTTTATTTGATGTTAAAGCTTGTCAGCATGTTCTAATGTGTCCATCTGCTTTTTCTCAACTGTGCAGTCTCCCCCTAAGGGGGTCACTATCCCTTACCGACCCAAGCCTTCAGGATCTCCAGTCATCTTCGCAGGCGGCCAGGTACATACTACAGTTTGGAGAAACAAGGGATCTGAAATTTTCTTCATCATTTTTGGGCAGCATCATTTGATGCCAAAAATTTAAGAAAGATAATCTAATGCGAGGGACACTTAATTTAATGCAGGGGCTGGCATGTGCTTTAATCAAAATGAAGTTGCATGTCTGGCCTTATGAGGATGTCTATTTTGTGTCCCTAAATTTGACCAGGAAAGTCTATGAAAGTCAGCAAGAGATAAGGTGTTTGAATTTTTCTTCTAATCAGATACTCACACCGATCTTAGGTGTGTGTGTGTGTGTGTGTGTGTGTGAAGTCAATTTTATTTGTACAGCCCAATATTACAAATTTGCCTCGGGATTTTACAGCAATACAACATCCTGTCATTAGACCCTCGCATAGGATAAGGAACGACGCCCTAAAAAAACCTTTAACTGGGACAAAAAAAAAGGGAGAAACCTCAGGGAGAGCAAAGCAACAGAGGAGGAATCTCTCCCAAGACTGACAGACGTGCAATGGATGTTGTGTTTACACAATTTACAGAATATAACATTGAAAGAGGATAACAGTTATAATGGAATTATAAGATATATGAAGACTATGATAAGGAGGACGCCAAGCAGTGTCCAGATGCCACTGGAACAGCCTAGGACCTGAGCCACGTGACCAGCATCACCATGTAGACCTGACAGGAGGACAGACTACACATGTACAAAGGGGAGACTCACATCACACCATTCACAACACAGGAGAGAAGAGACAAGAAAAAAATATAATAATTTATATAGCACTTTTCGTAAACAATGTTAGAAAGTGCTTTGCAAAGAAATAAAACCAGAAAAGGCAAAAATAAGAATAAGACCAAATAAGTAAGAGTAAAAATAAAAACAGTATAAATCAATAAAAACAAATATCAAACATTTGTAAAAGCTTTAAAAAAAGAAAGGAAAGTTTTAAGACAGGATTTAAAAGAGGCTAGAGACTTGACATTTGTCACACATTGAAGTGAGAGAAGGATTTATAAGATATCTAAAAATAAATTGTGATGACGGGAGGGATGCCAAGCAATGTCCAGGTGGTGACCACTGTCGTCATGGAGACCTAGGAGGAGGACAGACTACACGTGCACACGGGAGATTCACATCATACCATTCACACGCACAGAAGAGAAAGGAGAAGACATCTTTCAGCGAGACAAGTGAACAGTTTGCAATAGTCAATTATCCATACATCCATTATCCAAGCGGCTTATCCCAATCGGAGTTGCGGGATGCAGGAGCCTATCTCAGCAGTCATTGGGCAGCAGGCGGGGAGACACCCTGGACAGGCTGTCACAGGGCCAACACATTCACATCTAGGGACAATTTATTATGGCTGATTCACCTGACCTACATGTTTTTGGACTGTGGGAGGAAACCAGAGCACCCGGAGGAAACCCACGCAGGGCCAGGGAGAACATGCAAACTCCACACAGAGGATGACCTGGGATGACCCCCAAGGTTGGACAACTCCGGGGTTTGAACCCAGGACCTTCTTGCTGTGAGGCAACCGCGCTAACCACTGCACCACTGTGCAATAGTAATGATGATAGTCAATAATCTATACGCTAAAATCTCGTTGGCAGAACAGTGCTTGGTAAATTCATAAGACAGAAATCAACCCACCATGCGGTACAGGTTGTGAAGTGCTCAGTTTAAAGGCAAGTAATTGTAGGTTAAAGCAAAAAGATGAGTTTTAAGTTTGGATTTAAAGGAGTCAACATACTCTGATTTTCTGATGGCAGCAGGCAGATTATTCCACAAGAACGGGGGGGGGGGGTTATTCCGCAAGAACGGGGCTTGATGGGAAAAGGCTCTCGGTACAGACAGGAGCCCTGTATTTTGAGAGTGGGGAACTAGAGAGATGGAATGTATGTTTTAAGGAGATCAGGCAGGTAAGATGGGGCAAACCCATTTAGGATTTTATAAGTCAGCAGAAGCACCTTGGAAGTCTGATATAACATGGATAGGAAGTCAATGAAGGGAGGTGTGTGTGTGCGCGTGTGCGAGTGAGAGAGAACGCACGTGCTTTGCAGGGAGCACCAAAAGCCTCTGTCTTTTTAAGTGTAAAATATTTGCCCTGAAGGCAAGGTTTTTGCTGGACCTTTTCATATCTTTGACTGTGCAGATTTTGGTTTTATGTTTCAGAAGTTAAGAGACATACTTTCTGCCTACCTTTTTTGATTGGGAACTGTAGAAATCCTGTCCCGATGCTGATAGGCATTAACAAGGCTCTTTTCTTTCTCCCTAAATCTTTTTTTACTTTTTGAAAAATAAATCTTTCCTACTAGTTTTCTGAATTTCACCTGATGCCTCTTAAGATTTCTCTTTCCTGGGACCATGGAGACTTTGGACAAGACTAATTTTGAATTAGTGGTTTTTTGCATTCTCCCATAAGTGCGGCAAAAGCTTTGATGCATTAGAATGCCTGAAATTAGGATTTAAACAAAAGTATGGAGCACTAAAGATGGTTTGACCAACCAGTGGGATGTGAGGCCTATGAAAGCTTTGTTTTCATTTGTTTCAGGCATATGCCGTACAAGGACAACACGCGATTCCACAGCCAGATGTAAGTGGGGTAGACAACAACACATTCTGCCAAAAAAGTCCAGTTTCCTGTTCCTAAATGCATATAAAACACCCACACACAAACACTTACTCCTTTAAGCTTAGAGTGCCTAAATTACAGCTAGAAATCCCCACGATGACTTGTATTTTGTTTTGTACTTCCTTCCTCCCAAGCATTGAGTTATGTAACAGTTTAGTGTACACCATCATCAGTTCATTCTTATGTGTGTTTGCATAGTCATTCAGTTGTTTGGCGGACAGTCAGGCCTGGTCCACACCGCTTATCTCTACCTGTGCATGACAGCTAACTCGCTGAACTGCTGCGTCTCGCATGCGTGTCGTGTCAACACAGCATTGCTGCTGCGGTGCTGCTTCTGCCAGCCCTATCTTTCTACATTGAGTTTGCCTCTTTTCTTTTTCTTTTTTTTGGGGGGGGGGGTCCCCCCTTTTCCCCCAGATTGTATCCGGCCAATTACCCCACTCTTCCGAGCCGTCCCGGTCGCAGCTCCACCCCCTCTGCTGATCTGGGGAGGGCTGCAGACTACCACATGTCTCCTCCCGATACATGTGGAGTTGCCAGCCGCTTCTTTTCACCTGACAGTGAGGAGTTTCACCAGGGAGACGTAGTGCATGGGAGGATTGCGCTATTCCCCCTTCCCTCTGAACAGGCGCCCCAGTCGACGAGAGGAGGTGCTAGTGCAGCGACCAGGACACATACCCACATCCGGCTTCCCACCCGCAGACACGGCCAATTGTGTCTGTAGGGATGCCCGACCAAGCCAGAGGTAACACGGGGATTCGAACCGGCGATCCCCATGTTGGTAAGCAACGGAATAGACTGCCACGCCACCCGGGCACCCCTTGAGTTTGCCTTTGATAATGGCCATCACTAATCAGTTGTTTCATTTCATTATAAATTTCAGTGCACATTTTTATCATAAATTATAAATTTCAAATATTTTTTTTTCCCATCTGACATTCTACAAATATAGACATTGAACCTATAGTGAAAGGTGTCAGTTATGTAATGTAAGGTTTCTGTTATGATGTCAATATGACAATCAACAGATCGTTTTCACCTTGTATTTTTGCTGAAATGCGCGCCTCACGCTGAGAAAATTAGGCGTTGCGTCTATTCTCTAGAGCCGTGGAGCCATGCTGCTCACGCAGGCTGTGTGGCTGCTCTAAGCTGTTAACATGGGCACCGAAATGAAAAGCAAGAGGTTCTGCGGTGCACACGCGCTTCCCAGGTAGGCGGTGTGGCCCGGGCCTTAGAAAATGAATGAACGTTTGGTGTTTTGTGTTTGTCCAGACTCTCCACCCTTATTCTGCTACTTCCGTTTTTTTCTTTTCTCCTGTACTGTTCTGCATCTCCTTTTTCATTAAATAAACAATTTCTTTTTCTGCTCCATTAACTCTTCACTATTATGTTTTTCTCTGTCCACTTGTCTTATGACTAACGTATCTTTTGTTTTCTTTCTTTTTTTTTAATGAGCTGTAGACTTTCCATCAGAGGGGATGTGGTAGACGGTACACTTTTATTAGTGATCACAGAAAGTTGAATCAGTTCATCTGGACACATGTATTGAGAGAAATGTTTCACCACTCATCTAAGTGACCTCTTTGGTCACGACTGACTGCAGGAATCCCCACCCTTATAAACAATACAGTGGCATAACGACCAAAACCAGCGATTGGTTTCATATGCAAATTGCCATGAGCATTAACTAGAGTTACAATGGCCATGTGTACTATTCACAAAGGATTTGAGAATGTTTGCAGTCACAGCATTGTAAGATGGCGACAGATGTACTCTTAGCCCCCCCCCCCCCCGCGACAGATGTACTCTTAGCCCCCCCCTTGGTTCAGGGATGGTCGTTCCCTCTTCACTTAGATGGCCTCTTTGACTCCCCATTCAAACCATCGTTCCTCCCTATCAAGGATGTGCACATCCTCATCCTTGAAAGAGTGGCCACTGGCTTGTGGATGGGCATAGAATGTGGAGTCCTGGCCTGCCATGTTAGCTCTTCTGTGTTGTGCCATCCTCTTGGCCAGCGTCTGTTTGGTTTCCCCAATGTACAGGTCACGGCAATCCTCATGGCACTTATCAGCGTACGCTATATTGCTCTGTTTGTGCTGGGGGACCCGATCCTTGGGGTGGACCAATTTCTGGCACAGAGTGTTTTGGGGTCTGAAAGCAACGGAGATGCGGTGTTTGGAAAATATGTGTCTCAACCGCTTCGAAACTCCTGCCACATACGGAATCACCACTGGTTTATGCTTAGGCAGCTGTTGTCCTTCTCCCCTCTTCGATTGGCTGGTGCCCTGTTTGGGTGTCGTCCTGGCTTTGACAAACACCCCGTTTGTGAAACACCCATCTGTCGCCATCTTACAATGCTGTGATTACAACTATTCCCAAATCCTCTGTGAATAGTACACATGGCCATTGTAACTCTAGTTAATGGTCACGGCAATTTGCATAATCAAACCAACCATTGTTTTCAGTCATTATGCCACTGTATTGTTTATAAGGGTGGGGATACATGCAGTCACTTGAGACTGAAGAGGTCACTTTGATGAGCGATGAAACATTTCTCAATAAACGTTGTGTCTAGATCAGGGGTGGCTAACCATGTGCCATGGAGAGCCATGTGTATGCAAGTTTTCATTCCAGCCGGACTCCACACCAGGTGATTTCACTGATTAGCAACCCATCAACCAAAGAGGAAGCATGTACCAGTGAAATCACCTGGTGTGGAGTCGGGTTGAAATGAAAATCTGCATACACATGGCTCTCCGTGGCACATGGTTAGCCACCGCTGGTCTAGATGAACTGATTCAACTTTCTGTGATTTCCTTACTTGGATTATTGAGCATGCATAAACACACTTTTTATTAGTGACTCCCGCCTTTTGAATATTGCCTCAAAAACTAGAAAGTGCCTTTCTAATTATGAAAAAAAATCGGCAGTAACATTTATATTGGGTTAAGTTTGAGTTTGATTTGCATCTTGTCTATCAGCAATGTGCAATTTGTCCAAATTTATCAGGTGTGGTTATGTTTTTCAGCTTTCAAAAAGGTAAAATAAACTACAATCCTGAATATTTGCATGCAAACAAATGTCCTTTTTGAGACTTTCTATTGCCACCATACAAGAGAATAGTTAAAGGAAACAATATCTTAAATAATATCTTTATCTTAAACATGTCAGCAAAATACAGACAAAGAAGGTAGGTGGCATTGAGTTTGTAGAAGAGGCAAGGTGGCTAGCAAGCAGATATAACAGAATGACCCTGTAAAAGACATACGCCAACATCAGTAGCCAAAATCTGGGTTTACCATCATTTGTTAAGCTGTAGAGAAGGTGCTGGTGACTTTGGCCAATTTCAATGTCCACACTCACCGAGGCGCACATTCCCAATAACTTGAGTTGCAAGTGCGTGAGGGCTTGCTGGTGAACTTTCTGAGCCCTACCTGAATTTTTTTTTTTTTGCATAAGTCCACAATCCTGCAGACTTTACTTCAGGGAATAACCCATAATTAATTGAGTTTTAATTGTGGCATTTAAAATGGGAATGATGGGGAAACCCCGGAAATGTAAAAAAAACCCAAAACAAAACAAATAAAACATGATAGGAGCCGGCAAGAAGTTTACATGTAAATATCCTAAAATGTGCAATTTGCATGTCCGATGATGGCACGATGATTTCCAAACATGTTTTCATTTATTTTGAACCCATAATATTACTATATTATTTGTAAATTGGTAGTGAACAACAAACTGCAATTAATCAAATGATAACATCAGGCATTTTGTCCCTTATGTTCCTCAGTCATGAAGAATGCAAAATAAAATGTAAAAAATCTACAGTTGTTAGAAACTTTATAGATCCCAGTAGCATGTCTGTGAGGGTTCAGTGCTTTGTGTGGACATTGAGATTGGGCCTTTAATTGCAAATAGATCTTTGTGATTTGGATTGTTCACACACCTGTCCAGTTACTATGATGTCCATAGGTGTCAGATAAACCAAAACTACAATTTTCAGGGTTGTAGCTATAACAAGCACAGTGTAGTACTTGCTCATCCCCCATTCAGATCACCTCCTGTGGGGGCTCATTAACTGTTAGTGTGATTAGGCCAATGTTGAGACTTGCAGTCTGTTTGTATTTGGGCCTTGTATTGGTTTTTGGTAGGCAGACCCTCTGCACTCTGACAGTCCCCTACCATCTGTATTTTTGACTATTCCCTGAGTCGGAAACTACAAGAAAACCTTGCCATTGGAGCAAACCTGCACTTTGAGGAATACCTATGGGGTACCATGTATAACCAAGCCATAGAATACAATTGTCAACCAGCAGGCATCTATGTAGACTTTTCTGATGGGATTAAACATGAACTCTTTTTTTTTTTTAGTTTGTTGTTGTTGTTGTCTGTACTGACTGTGATTCCTGTTCCCATCTTTCCTTCTTTCCTGTTTTTCTCCATTTCTCTCCCTGCCCCCCCTCTCACTCTCACAGTCTTCCTCTGCTGCTATTTCTCCACAGCTCACAAAACTTCACCAGCTGGCTATGCAGCAGAGCCCCTTCCCCATCGCTCCCAGTAACCAGGGATTCACTGGTACGCACCAGAGCCTTGGATTCAAGCTGGTTCATGGAATGGGAATTCATATCTGCATCCCTAACTGACACTTAGGAAATGTAGTTCTGTGTAAAAGGACCCAAGGGCACAAACATCCATTGGTCCTCCTTGTTCTTTTTTTACCATTGTTTAAGAAACTGATTAACCAAAAGAGATTTGGACAAAGTAGTCCAAGTCCGTAAGAGTCCAGTAATGGTTTTCAAAAATCACAGTACTCATACACACATTGTAAAAGTCTGTACAACTTTGTGTACATCTCGTGTGTCAATCAAGAAACTAAAAATTCTGGATAATAGTTAGATTTTTGTATTTCCTCGTTTTGTTAGCAGTGCCTTTTTAAGATTACTGGTTTATCTAAACTTGATCTATTGCGATAAATTACACCTCCACTTCTTTTTTTCCGTCGTTGATTGAGAAATCTCCCATATCAGTGTCATCAGTTCAAAATCTGAATTCTCCTTAAGAGGGTTTGTCAAAATGACATTAATTTTTCAGCTTGGTGCTATTTGTCCTTTTTTAAGTCAAGCTTTATATCTCAATTTTGTCAGCTATTATTCTCATGTTATTTCCCTGACAGGGATGGATGCTTCTGCCCAAACTAGTTCCCATGAGATGACCATTCCAAACGATGTAAGTACTCCCATATGAGCCAAAGTAAAATAAATAAAATTAAACTCCATTTCTTACAACTGAACAGATAACCCTATAAAATGAGATTCAGTAACCTTTTCTGTAACACTGGCATACTCACTCTCAAGCTATAGCTAAAGCATTCCTTTTGCTCATTTGCAATTTCTTAATTTTAGCAATTCTTTGCAGGTTAATTGATGGAGTGAGGCAATAACACTGATAAAGATGCAAAAATAGAACTAGAGGAGTGCACTCAGAGTGCAGATCTCAGCTAGGTGTACGTATCTCCTTTTCTCCAGTGTTCAAACTTGGTGACAAACCACCCCTATTTTCGTATGGCGGGAGAGGGGAAATACAACACACATGGACAGAAAAACCAGTGTTTTTCCTGCCATTACAAGACCTTTAGCGTAGGACCCAAGTCTGTTCGATTGAAGTTTCTAATATACAGCGCTCAAGCTAAAAAAAAATCTACCTAATAAAAATCCTTTGCCTGTCAGGCTGTGGATGTGCAGCCTCCTTGGCAGACCCTCGCACAAAAGCAACCAAGTCTGACATGAAATGACAGAGATCAGGCTATCATAGTTTCAAAGCCCTTATTAAAAGACTTCAAATGTGTTTAACCATTGTGGTTTTTATGATATAAAATGAATCAAGGTGAATGGCTGCTCTGCTCATTGACTTTCATTCATAAAACAGTACAAAAACAGCTCAGCCATGGGAAATGTTTTATTGTAGCTACTGAGATGATTTCCAGCTGTAACTGTAATTAATCCTACTCTTGAAATTGTATTTTTATAGTCGCATTTTAACATTGGAGACTATGGCTTGTCTGTGTGGAGGTGAGGTGAATAAGGCGACTTACTTTTGGTTCATCCAGTGTTCCTCCAGTTCTCTTGTGCTGAGATCAGCAGTGAATGATTTGCTGGATTGTTAAATATGATGGACTTCTCGTTTACTTTAAAGACTCATACCCGGATACATAATGTTTTGGTTTTGACCCCATTGCTTGCTGCCCAATCTGACTCAACCGTAGATGTGAGTCGAGTATGCGCACAGTTGACTCACAGTGGGCAGCAACGGAAAGCAGCATTGGTTGAGTGAGCTAGAGAGGGTATGAAGAGAGTGAGCAGCAATAGTGAGAATACATATTTTTTCGAAGGTTTTGAATAATTGCAGTCACTGAGATTCTTCATCATACAGTCATAACTGTGCACAAAAGATTATAGGCTGATAGGTCTAGTGGTTTGCGAGATTTGCTGACACACACGTGACCAAATGCATAATTCCCTCCAGGGTACCGCCTGAGAGATAAGGTTAATGATTTTGAATTGAGTTGTCACAGTAGTTCCGTCTTATTCAGGTGAAGTTACGCTTTTGTACTGTTAACTGCTATTGCTGCTATTTTGCCACTACAGGATTTGATATCATGGCATAATGACTCAAAAATTGTGTAGATGTCTGCCCATGTAATACTGTAATTGATCAAAGATTACATTCTTCTTTTTTTTTTTTCATTTATTTCTGACTTTTCCATTTTTCTCCCAATTTAGTGGCCAGTCGCTCCCTATTCTTGGTTCAAACACCCACCCTTGTACTGCATGCGTTCACCCACTGCATCTCTCTGGCCGGCAGTCTCGAAGGAGACGCCTCGCCACTTTCATGACAAGGCAAATCCAGGCCAAGCCACTGCTTGTTCCGACACACACAGAGACGCATTCATGTTACGAACACAAGCCAACTCCGCTCCCCTCACGAAGACAGCGTTGCCAATTGTTGCTGGTTCATCGAGTCGGGCCATAGTTGGATCTGACGAGACCGAGGCGCGAACCCCGGTCCATAGTGGGCAACTGCATCGACAGAAAGCCGATGCTTAGATCGCTACACCACCGCGGACCCTACATTATCATTTTATACCAGCAAGCAATATCTCCTGCAGTATTTCCCCCTAGAATTTGTTTCAGGCCTGGTGGTACGAAACGAAAAAACCCTAAACGGATGGGGCACGCGAGATGGCTTATTGGCATGGTCAAATAGCGCAGCAGGCAATCTTGAATTTATTTTTTTTTCAACTGATTTTTTTATTCAACACAACACAAAGAACTTACAACTTTAAGGGAATACGTATACAATTACATATGTTTTAACAATAATTTACGTAGTACATACACATGTATAGCACATGCTTAAACCTGAGGGGGAAAAAAAGAAACAAGTGCAATAGGACTAAAATACAAATAAAAATAAATACAATGGAAAAAAAGGTGACTAAAGTTCTGGCATTGCTTGTATTAATGGTGACCATCTTTCAGCAAACCTGTCTGTTTTCAACTGTAATCTTGCTGTGGTTCCCTCCATGATGACCTTTTTTACGCTGTCTCTCCATTGTGCTATGCTGGGGGGCTGTGGCTTCAACCAGGAAACTGTTATCAGTTTTTTTGCTATTAAAAGCAGAATTCTCAATTGAGAATTGAGAAGGCTTGAATTTATAAGTTCAAATTTTTGTTCAAGACTTAAACAAAGTGATCACAAGGAGAGGATGACTTAATAAGCTGCATTTATTTCATGAAAATTAAAATAAATTTATAAAAATAAAATAACATAAAGTAAATAAAAATATTGCATAAGAATAGGCTGTGTAACCTTTGCAAAACAATTAGCACATCATGAACACAGTGTACATGGTTCATTTCTGTACTTTATGGTCCTTGGCTTGGAGAAAATTTTCATTATGGCATCATAATATGGAAGATGGGCATGGGTGCAAGTCCATGAATACTGGGATGGCATACAGCACTTAACCTGTGCCGCCATCCATAGAGTTAGTGGTTGTGTCCAATGGCGTCCAATGTAAAATTTTGCCAAATCAGTATGCGGATTGACAAGACCATACTAGATCGGTTGAGGCCCGGGGTAACAACAGCCGCCATTGGTGCTGTGCCCTCACGTGGTACCGATGGAAACTAAAATTCGCTGTAGGGATCCCTGAAAAACAGGGAACAAGCCGAAAGAAGAAGAAGAAGGTCATGATATGGAAATTGTTTGGTGAAACGTTTTAGAGAAAAACAATATATTTGGGTGTCCATTCCCCCGCATTAGAGCTTTTTCTCTTTTTAGGTGGCGTCATGCTCATGTAAGCTAACCTGCATCCCATACACTCTCGTTCCGCAGTAATTTAAAGGGACTCTGATATCATTGGCACTCGTATTGCATCAAGAGTTTCCCTGGCAATGACAGAGGTTGACTCGCGTTTTGGAATAGCACTGCACAGAGGCTCCCAAACGCAAACGATTATTGATTTCTGAATAAGTGGATATTTTGTGTAATTTTTCGCATTTGAAAAAAAAAATTTTTTTTGGCCTGGCGGTTTGCCAGGCCTGTACAATTATAGGGGGAAACACTGTCATGAATAGATGGTGATGCTTACTCTTTTACACAGTCTTTAGTTTGTAACTAACAAGTTAGTTAGACTATTTTGTGGCTTAAGTTTTTTAATCTAATTGATTGACTTCAATGCTAAATCAATAATGTGTGCTGCTGTTTTGTAAATGCAAAATCCAGGTACCAAAGTATAATCATCAGCGTTTGTTTAATACCTTATGGCTTATGGAAAACTGCCCATCGCAGCAAGCCTACAAATCTATATTGGCTTTCTTAAATTTCAGCATATGAATTTAAATGTATGCATACACATGGGACATGACGAATTTCAGTATTGGTGGCATAATAGTCAATGTCTCGATTTTTCTCCCCTGACTTAGTTAATTGGGTGCATCATCGGGCGCCAGGGGGCAAAGATCAATGAGATCCGGCAGATGTCAGGTGCTCAGATCAAGATCGCCAATCCAGTGGATGGCTGCTCCGACCGCCAAGTCACCATCACCGGCTCCCCCGCCAGCATCAGCCTGGCTGAGTACCTCATTAACGCAAGGTGAGACATGCGCAAACTCTTAAAAGGCCATGGGTGATTGTAATTTATTGGCAGGGTTTGCAAACTTAACTAAAAGTATACATTTGGTTTCCAAACTATTTCTCATAGGTTTTTAAAACATCAAAACCAGAGCAATATATGTAGTATTTAGGGGTGTTTAGTTTACAATCTTTTGAGTTCACATTAACGTTACATTAAATTCTATCTCTCAGCTGCTGCATTTGGTTTGATAATGATATGGATGTAATAGGCCATGGATGGGTTTAGGAAATAGGAATTTTAGTTTCAAGAAATCTCTGGGATTTCTTCAGCAGACCCTTTTTTTTAGGTATTATTTTATTAGATTCAATCAGTCATCTTGCTTACACATCCCATGCTGCTCCGATGAGATGTTGCACTTAGATTTAGTGTAGCAACGCAAAACGTGACAGCCATGCTGTGAAGAGCATAGCCTAGATACCCAGTTAACCAGTGCAACTAACTGACTAACCCATGGCATTCATTGACAGTTAGAGGTTTGAATTTGGATGCCATTGAAAAGAATTAGGTAATAACATTTTTTACCCCACTCCTGGTAAGTTGTTCTATCTGTGTGATATGTCTGTCAGATGTATCACGTTCACTTCCTTGTCATTTTCCATTTCTCTGTTAGCCTATGGCACTCTTCATCCCCCCTTTTCAGCTCATCTCCACATTGATCCATAACAAGAGATGTGATTGCTATTTTTCTTTTTAGTTTTTTTGTTTTTTCTTCCTTTTAATTCCTATACCACCTATGGAAGATTCCCTTTCCCAACTGTTAACATCCTACATTTTTGTTTCTATCACATCCCTGAGTGATTCTTTGTCTCCCTCAAACCCTCCCAACCCCCTCCCCCCTACTCACCAGCCTACCCTGTGACCCATCCCGACTGTGTGTCCCTCTCTCTCTCTCCTTGTCTCTTTCTACAGTGTAGAGTCCTCTAAACCTCCCTCCTCCTCCTCCTCCTCCTTGAACACAGAACAGACCAGCCTGTGCCCTCCCTCCACCAACACTACTACTACTTCTACTACTACTTCTACTACTACCACTACCACCACCTCCGCTGCTACTTCCTCCTCCACTTCCACATCCAATCCCTCCTCTTCCTGTGTGGTGCCCCCCTCTGCCTCCTCCATCCCCTTGTCCCTGTTGGCTTCAGGGCCGCCTCTTCCTCCCACTTCCTCCACATCCTCTGCCTCCACTGAATCCCTGCTCCCCAGCTCTCCCGCCTGTGTCTCGAGCCTGCTCAGTCTCAAGCCCCTCCCCCTGCTGGCCCTCCACGTTGTCAGTGGGGGCAGTAATCCTGCCCACTCTGCACCCCCCGAGCCCAAGCTTACGCCAGAGCTGGGCTCCAAGTCTAAAAGGCGAAGGCTCTCCCCTTACTAATGATGGGGAAAATCCCAAAGTCATCTGTGTCTACTTCTGTCGAAGTACTGACACCGCTCCTCGTTGTTTGCTAGACCTGCACGTGCTTTTGTGTCTGGCTGTGCCATGCCGTGCTTATCACAAAAACAAGCACATACACAAGGAAATGTTTTTAAGCCACTAACGTGGCTGCTGCCATATTTATCGGGGTTGTATACCAGTAGCCTAGTTTGTTGTGTCTCTCACTCTGTCCTTGGACATGTTAGGAGTCTGTCTTGTTTTTTTAGGGAGTTTGAGTTCATAAATCACTGCAGATGGTGACTTATTCTTCTCCCCAACTAACATATTTTACTAAATCATTTCTGTCTTTGAATAAGCTTTGCTCAGGTAGCAGTTCCCTCTCTAAGATGTCACACAGTAATAGAGTTAAGATTTGGATAATGTGTAGTGAGTTTTATAGTGCAAAATGAAACACTCATGCATACACACAACATTGACATTTGCCAGAACAAGGACAGTTGTAATAGCAAATCAAATGAATCTGCCCTCAGGAATCACACAAAATAACCCTTTAGGTAATTGTTACAAATGTCTGAAAATTGGTAAGACCTATACATGGAGTGCCTAATGAATTATTGACACCCCTGATAAAGATAAACCATGAGTTACATGGGTTCTGTTCTGATGATTTTGGTTCATATTTTATGATATGGGTAGTGTATTGGCCCAAAACTGTTATTTTAAATACTGCTGACAGTTGGGAGTTTAGAGTTATTATTTTGCTCTGAGGGAAATATTAAAGCAAGAACTTCAACCTTGAAATGCCTCTCACTTTTTTGGTTTGGTTTTGAAATCTTAAAACAGAGTAGGCCTTGACAGTTGATAAATGAGCTTTTAGTTCACTCTCCACCAAAGGAAAAAATAGCTGATGATGTTATATACAGCCCAATGATCATATGTAAGAAGCCACTTGAAATTGAGGGATAGCCCTTATATTTCATGATGGAAATGTATCATACTTAACCAGATACACTGAATATGAAAATTTCCCCTGAAAGTTACGGAAACCCCCTTTTGAAAATTCAGACCGTCGTAGAAAGTAGCTTTTGTATTATTTAATTTGTGCTATTTATTTTTTATTGGCATTATAGCTGATCAGTATGATTATGAAGGGTGTCAGTTTCTGTATGAGCCTCGTTTCTGTGGTCGGCCCCAAAACAGGATATCCTTTCAGCTCACCTGTTAAACCCTCATTCAGCAGGGAGGGAAAGTGGCAGAGTCGCCCTCTGGTGGTTGTTCCTTCTACAGAGAGAAATGGCTTGAATTTGCCATAGTGAATATTTTTTGGAAAATATATCTGGGGCTTCATTGCAATGTTAAGGCAGCAACACCACCTAGATTTGATTTGAGCCCACCTTTTATTGATTCTGATCTTTGTGCAATTATAGACAGAATAAACCTTTCGAAAATAATTTCTTTAAAGCTTGGGAGTAACAAAATCTACACCATGTCTTACAACGGTGATTAGCGATAGTGATTAGCCTGCTAGATCTTAGCTGCAGCTGCACATCAAGAATTCATGATGGTAAATGCTCTGATCAATACCAAATCCACATTATTAATGTAATCCAGCACTCGTCACTCACTTTCAGCATTGGGAAAGCCGTTAAAGGTGCATGTCTGTGAATGTTCTCATTCATCCAGGTCATGGTTATCCAAAGGAGGTGAATCAAGTGCGACTGGACTTGGTATATATAAAGGTGCATCCAGCTTTCTCAGAACGCTGCGGGCAGTGCGGTATGAAACAAGGCGTATTGCCCTGTGATGTCATCAAAGGGCGGCTGCATCTGTAGTCCATTTGAAAAATTAAATGTTAAGTCTTAAATTTTCACGAAAACAGAAAATTGCTGATCTTTTTTTATTTTGTAGTTCACTGTTGTATATGTGTGCAAAAATGTCTGATTTCAATAACTTTACTGGTATGGATTTGTAAAAAAAATTGTTGAAATTGTGGTCTATGGAGAAATTAATGGCGTTTCTTCTCCAGTATAAACACAACTACTAGAGGGCATAGGTTTTCACTTTCCCTCTCTATACTAATCTGAAGTGTCAGTTTGAGGTCCTATCATTGGTTTAGAAGGTGTGTGTGGAGTGGGAAGGGCATCATACAAATAGCATTAAGTTCTGTGTTAGTTGAGATGTTATTTTTTTTTTGGATAATGACAGACTCTAAGGTTAGTGTTAGGGTTGTTGATATAAGGTTGTTGTCTTGTCTGTCTGATTGTATGCCTTATTTTCTCTCTCCCTTTCCCGGTCTCTCGGTGTGTGCGTCTCTCTCTCTCTCTTTCTCTTCCTCTGTCTCTCTCTAGGCTCTCCTCTGAAGCCACAGGACTGGCAGCCAACTGATAAGACACTGCATTCTGCACTAATTGTTCACTTTTCTGCCATCGGCTCCCATAAGCAGTCAATGCAACTCTCCAGTTAAAAAGTTGAAGAATTACACCGCCTCTCCCTCATTGTAATGTCTGCCACCATTGATTTGATTTTGATCTGCTGAATTTCTTATTTATTTTATTTTGTTTTTTAAGTCAAAAATAAGGAAAAAATAGAAAATTGATTTGGTTTTAAATCCCCTTTTGAGTTCAGTTGAAGGTTTTTAATGGTTTCTAATTTGATTTCCTTTCTCAGTTGAATGCAACCCTCGCTCACTTTCCTTATTTTTCCTCACTGTCACGTTGAAGTACAGTTGGAAAATGGCTTATAGGTTTCATTCTTTCTGTTCTCATTGTTTTTTTTTTGTTCTAAAAGGAAACAACCAAAAAAAGGAATAATAAATATTAAAAAAAAAACAAGAATACATGTTTTATTCTCTTCTTCCCCTCCTCTCTATTCCTCTCCCGTCCTTGACGTTGTTCAGTCCATTTAATATCTCCAGGCTCACATGCATTTGATATTTCACAAGTACACACTTGTCCTTGTGGGCAGCATAGCTTACACTGTCAGATATTGTTTGGTATGACATGATGACAAATGGATCTAACACCTGGAATTGCAGTTGAATTCGTTCATTAGTCTCAACTGTATTATTGCGCATGTCTTTTTTCCCCTCTTTCCGTCATTCCTGTTTGTCTACCTTCCAGTTTTGGCCCGGTGATCTCACGTGTCGATACTTTGCCGGGGACGGGAGGTTTTTCGGGTCGGGGTTTGGCTGTCGGGTTAGGAAGCAGAGGGTTCTCCTCGCTTTTTTTTGTAAAGACTGATATATATACTACTAAAAAGTCTGAATATTTGTTTTAAATGGAGGAAGATATTTTTTTTAACTACCAAAGGGGGGATTAACTCCCGAACATTGACTGGGCTGTCTAAATGTTATGAGGCTAAGAAATGAATCATCAAGCTCTGAAACTAGACAAAGAAAGGGTCATGAGTTAACACTAGTTTTCCTGCTCTTTGCTTTGCTCGAGTCAGATTTTATTTTTATTATTTGCAGGAAAAGAACTTTTGTGCACGTTTTTGAGACTGTAGACCTGGGTGCCACAACATTGTTTAAAAAAATATTGAAATAAAGATGTGAAATGCTCAAACCACAAACTGTCAGTTATTTGGAGGAAAGAGTTGTATTTTTTTTTTTTGAGTGACATTTTTATTTTAAATTGTTCGGTAAATATATTTATTGTACAGTTACAATACATGACGAAGTATAAAACGCAAACATTTCAATTTGATCGGTTGTTTGAATCGGCATGAGAAAGGTACAAGTACTTCCAAAACCCAGACACTAGAGAACAGTAGGTTTTCATTTTGGCAACTGCAGTATCTGTATTATTAATCCTCGGGGTTGAATTCAGATATTTAAATGCTGTATAAATTCATTCGAGATTTATCCAAAAATGAAGACCAAAGGACTATTTTAAAAAAAAAAATAAAAGAATACAGAAGCTGCCACTTTTAGCTTATTGAGTGGAACCTACAGAGTGGTCGGGTTGGTCGGTGAAGCAGAAGTCTGAGGTGCACGTTGGTCTGATCTGCAGGTTGAGCCTGATGCTGTAAGGAGGCATGTCCAGGGACAGAAATGTTAAAATCCGTGTAATTATCCTGTCTTCAATGAAAGAACACTCCTAGTCTTCACTTGAAAACCAGTTCTTAATGACTTGAGTTGTTAAATGTTCTTATACTGCCATCAGTGATCCCCCCCTTTTTTTTAATACCCAATTGTACTTGGCCAATTACCCCACTCTTCCGAACCATCCTGGTCGCTGCTCCACCCCCTCTGCTGATTCGGGGAGGGCTGCAGACTACCACATGCCTCCTCCAATACATGTGGAGACACCAGTCGCTTCTTTTCACCTGACAGTGAGGCGTTTCGCCAGGGGCATGTAGTGCCTGAGAGGATCACACTATTTCCCCCCAGTCCCCCGCCCCGAAACAGGCGCCCAACCGACCAGAGGAGGTGCTAGTGCAGCGACCAGGACACATACCCACATCTGACTTCCAACCCGGAGACACGGCCAATTGTGTTTGTAGGGACGCCCGACTCAAGCCTGAGGTAACACAGGGATTTGAACTACCGATCCGTGTGTTGGTAGGCAACGAAATAGACTGCCACACCACCCGGACGCCCCTGCCTTCAATAATATTTGAAAGTGTCTCGTCATGCGGAACCTTGGGTATGTGAGACCTGGCCTGGAAATCTCTCCAGTCTCTCAACAGGCCAACACTGATAATCTTACCAAAGGGCAAATTTTTACCCTCGCCTTAAACATGATTTCAATTCTGATAGCAGCCAGGTGTAACTGTAGCTCCTGCATATATGTTGGGTTATGCATCTCAAATTTGTGGTCCGTCAATAGATTTTGAGCGGGGCCATTTTTTTTTTTAAACAAATGGCGCCCCAGGTCGGAATTCCTCCAAAACATTTTTGTTTTAATTTTTGTTTTTGTCCGAATCGACCTGAGTGAAGCTAAGTGTTGACATACCTTTGAGATTCCTAGGCCAAGGTTAAAAAGGCAACTCAATTTATCTTCTTACTGATATTTGTATTGAGTTTGCTGTCCCCTTCATTCATATGCCTTCAAGTTTGCTGACGTTAACTAACCGAACTCAGAAATCTGCACTTTATTTGTTGGATTTTTCCTCTGGATGGAGCTTATATTATCACTTCGATGAAGTCACAAACCGTGACGATGGTCCAAAGTACACAAAAGGCTACACTTTTTTCTTTTCTTTTTTTTTTTTTACAAGCATGCTTTTTTTCTGTCTTATGTACATCCCCAAGATGCACATAGGTGAGGTTTTCAAACTGGTATTGCCTTACTATACAATTAACACCGCAATACCAACAAAGCAAGCCTGTCCTGAACAAAAGCAGACGGCGTTCTCGTTATCCTCAATATAAATTAAGAGTGCAGAAATATTGTCTTTTCATTGGTCACATGAACCACGCCTCTTTTACTTTTTTTTTTAACCTATATGTGAACAGCATCTAAATTCTAGTACCATAAGCTTTCCTAGAGGTTCAAATCGGTAGCGCCATCTATTTAATAACAGCACCATCAAATTATAGTCTTGGATTTTAAAAAATTTGTTCCATACACAGATATTTACATCGATATTAAAAACCAAATTGTAAAAAAATGACAACATATTCCCTGATTCAAACTTAAAAAAATGTAAACTGTAAACAATGCAAAAGAAGAAATAAATGTAAACTTTTTTTAAAATCACTAATACTATCAAATGAATTCATTGTAAACTGTTAATAAATTAGACTTCAGTGCATAATGCTTTTGGAGGAAATGCAGTACAACAAAACGATCACTGAAATTATTAAAATATTAAATTAAGTGCAAACAGCAACGTTAGGGGCCATCCTGGAAATGATTGACAGCTGAACGGAACATTCCAGAAGTCTTAATGGACTTCCATTAATGTGATCTAGTGAAGAGGACATTTTACAAAAATACAGCTATAATGTGATATATAATGAAACACATTTCCACAATGTTGGAAAAAAAAACCCAATACAAACTAGTTTGGAAGATCACAGGTGACATTTACGGATAACATTAGGAATCCTTATTTGGAGGCGAGGGGAGGGTTTGGACTTGGAGGCCCCTGTCAGTGAGGTGTGTCAAGTTGGTGTATTTTTGCAAATCTGGAAGGAGGGAGGTTGAGGAATTGATCTTAGATTTGGTGGTAAAGAAGGGAAAAGAGTTCAACAGTGGGCTGTTCCACTCAGTATGAATACACTCCCCACTTAAGTTCAACAGACACCGAATGCATTCATATTTGCAAAATGCTTATTTTTCTCATTAGGATCTCAATTTGTTGGACTTGGTTCCTAATGAAGATTCTCCTTTTCCTTTTGGACCTCAGCCATTATTACTTGTCTCCTGTCTGTATGTAGTATCCCTGCATAATGAAAGACAGACTCTTCAATGTCTCTGAAAAGGAAATAAACATGTTGAATCCGTGGCTTGATGGCTGAAAGCTGTGGCTTCTTGTGTTGAGGTTTGGCCAGGTCCTTTCACCAGTTCGTGGGTCGGCTGGGTTCTGCGCTGCCCGAGTGGTCCAGCTCTGTGCTGTCGCAGTCCGAGTCGTCGTACAGGCCCTGGGTGTACAGCACAGAAATGCGTTATCTATCTACATCTGTGATTTATCTATGTTAAAGTATACCATCTGATTTCTTACACATTTCCTCACAACATCAAAATCCCACTAATGTCCCAAATAATGTCCGAATTATGTTATATGTACCGCTAGGAGAGGCTTCTGGTGGTAATAATTTGGCTCAATTTATGTTTTCAATGGAGGAAATGCCTTGCTTACACCAGTTAGCAATTAAGGGGTTGATTGTAGGAGCTCATGTAATAGGTTTATCTTTGCCTATTTTCTATGATGTTTAATAATAGAAGTGGCCTGTAGGTGGCAGGTCCACAGTTGATGAACAGGGAAGGCACATTCGATAAGAGAAGAACAAAACCTGAGAGAGATGGTCATTTGAGTTAAGGTAACCTGATAGGACATAAATGTCATAAACCACATCTATAATGCTGGATTTTATTTTGAGTTTGAAGATTAATAATGACATTTTAAACCTCTTAAATGCTTTTTTTTGTTCACACTGCTTATGATGTTTTGGGGCAAGACTATTAATGAATATTAATATTAAAATATCAAGAGTATGATTTATACAATCGTCAGCTTTACCTGAATTCTCTGCAGTTAAATTTGATGTGCAATATCCATGTCTATTTGTCATGCCAAAACATTGTCATCTCTTTCTCTCTAATCTGCATTATCCTACCTCGTAACTGTTGCGATCCGAGGTGAGCTGGGTCTTGACGTGTTGCACAGCGGCCTCCTTCTCAGAAAGCCCATCGGAGCCTAGCTGGGCTGGGTCTGCCGGGTCTGGGGGGATCTCTGAGCCCTGAGACAGCAGATCGTCACTCTTGTCGTCCAGGCGCTCATCTGTGTTGGTGCTGACCACATCAGGCGTGCCGCTGTGGGAGTGGTCTGTCGTGTTGCCCTCGTCACCATCAGAGATGGAGAGGTTCTCCGAGCTGAAGGTGGACAGGGACTGGCACTTTGTCATACTGACTGGGCGCCTGTGGACAGCAGAGGGGCAAACAATGATATATATATATTTTTTTAAAAATAATTATATTAGAACAAATGAACTTGAATAAATTGAATAACTAACACACTAATTCAAATAAACTTAAGCCCCTTTCACACATAAAACCTGTGTTTTTAGTTGCCCGTATATATCACCGGCAACCGAAAACAGGTTCAACCTGCGTTTTGACCATTCATACCAGACTATGGTCACAGGGAAATCCTGAGTCATCACTGTTTGCATAAGACCTATGTCTTAGCACCCAGTGGTTAGCACTGTTGCCTCACAGCAAGAAGGTCTGGGGTTTGAACCCCAGGCCATCCCAGGTCCTTTCTGTGTGGAGTTTGCTTGTTCTGCCTGTGTCTGCATGGGTTTCCCCTGGGTGCTCCCCTTTCCTCCCAACATCAAAAAGACATGCATGTTAGGGTTAATAGTGTCTGTGCCCCTGACCAAGGCAATGGAAAGAAGAACTGGAGTTGGTCCCCGGGTGCTGCAGCTCCCCACTGTTCCTACACAATAGGGTGGGTTAAATGCAGAGAACAAATTTCATTGTAACTATACAATGACAAAATAAAGTGGCTTTCTTTTCTTTCCTTCTTAAGTTCCATACCAGTCACTGCTAGTTAGGGTAGTCGTGTTTCAATGTCATTAAAAGTGTACATTTCAGTGTTTTTGTTTACAGTGGAGATTCAACATGGCCAACAGTACAGACAATCTGGTGTTTGGTCAGGCAATCCTTGACTTTTACTTATTCAGTCACCTTATGAAAGCTCAATGCAACAGCATGCTAGCTCACTGGAACTTTTGGATAATGCAACACTTACATCATACTAGTGTACATCTGATCAAAACTAGCGAGGTTCCATCGTACCAAAGCAGAGCCGTGTTGGACTCACATAAAACTCTGGTCATGGCCGGGGTCGCGTACCCAGGTCGGATGACCCATGTTGACCCATTTACACCAACAGCAAACATGGGTTTTTCCCAGGTCGTTGCTTCAGAGTGAAAGAGGTTTTATTCAACATTTTGGAGCAACCTTGTGGTTCAGCCAGGCCTTATCATGGTGCTATGTTTGAGCATTTGAGTCCAATTCAGGACTTATGTCTTCCCATCCTCTCTTTGTCCTCCATTTTCACTGCCCTGTCTCATAAATTGGCTCAACTTAAAAAAATGGATGCCCCTCATGTATATGCAATAATCCCATGGAGTTTCTGCAAAGTAAATTAAGATGACATTGAAGTATGGTACAGATCAGGGCTTTAGACGGATGCACTGCTCTGGTATATGCTTGGTGTGTTTAACAGGTCTTACCGTCGCCTTGGCAACTCCACTTCACTGTCCACTTCTCCTTCCTCCTCCTCTGATGACACTCCACGTCTCTGTGGGGGAGAGCATCCAATCTTTTCAACATTGTGCTCATCATGGTATACTTTTAAGATGAGCAAATCTTTATTTGTGAAACTGGATCAAACTCAGAACAGGGACAACCTCACTGGAGTCAAAATCTCACCTGACTTCGTGTAACGGCTGCCCTGTAGAGCAGCGCAGAGGGAGTGAGGCGTTGACTTCTGGGAGAGCGCACAATCCCCGTCCTGTCCTCCTTCTCCTCACCATCCTGGGGCAAATGGGGATTCCCCAGCACTGCTACCCTTCCTGCAGCAGCACCCCTCCCACAGGGCGAGTCGGGGCTACTAGAAAATGGGATCGATGCAGCGTCTTCGCTTGGCGTGTTACTGCGGGGAGGGGTCTCTGCGAGGTCATCGGTCCCCCCAACCGCCTCCGGCACATCTTCCTCTGGCTGACCATCCGTTCCTCCTCTCCCACTTCCCCCCAGCCCGGCCGAGGCACTCTGACTCCCCCCTCTGTCCAGCCCCGACCCAGCCTGTCCCTTCCTCCGGCCCTCGGCTTCAAGGGTAGTGGAGATGAGATCAGGGCTGGAGGAGGACATCTTCTTCAGCAGGAGGTCATGCTGGAGGCCCCTGAGGGCAGCACTGGGGTCCAGGCACTGCTTGCTGCTCGGGACTGATGAGGTGGTGTTGACCAGGGCTAAGGAAGAGGAGAGGGTGGCTTTCAGCTGGGCCAAATCCCCTGTGCTCCCCTTGCCGGCTTTGCGGTAGCGGGGTTTCCCTCGGCGGGAGCGGCCCGGCGAAGTGGAGCCCTTGTTGGGGATAGTTACCTGTGTGACAGATGAGTCCAGCCTGGGCAGGATGACCTCTGACCTTAGCAAGTCAGGCCTGGAGAGAATATGAACAGGATAAATATTTAAAACCAAGGAGAGGGGAATAAGAGGAGAAAAGCTTGTGTAAAAATTTTTTTTTTTAAAAAGCTATAGAACATGAGTAACTACTTCCTGGATTATATGCTTCATATTTTCTTCTATTCATTACTTTGTTAATTTTCTATATGTACTTAATATAAAGGAACATTTAAAACAGAGGATAGTGAAATAAGAATAGTATCTTTAATAAAACTTATGGCTTAAAATCCAAGTTAATGACAGCCAAGTTAGTTTGCACAAAATAGGTATATGTCTTGATGGAATGCTCAATATAAGGACAAAAGGACATGAGCACAACAATTAAAAGTAGTAAATACACAGGAATATCTAATATTGTGTATTTAAATGTCCAATATGCAAGTGGGTAAGAATAGACAGGGTGATAGGTAAGTGTTAATACTAACAATCGAAAATATAATTTATGTATAAAGTGTGACTAATTTCCCTGTAAGGGACAATAAAGATACTTTGTCTTTGACTGACTCTAGTGGGAAAAAATATACTACCTGAATTATATGCAGTCTCTTTTCATTCATTTGCTAGCCTGCTTAACCTAATTTAGGGGGGTGCTTGCACACTAGCAGGCATTGGGTGAAAGACAGGGAAACACCCTTGAAAGGTTGCCTATCCATCACAGAACCCCATAACAACCAAACATGCATATCTTTGGACAATTGGAGAAAACCAGAGTACTGTGAAGAAAACATGCAATCACACAATCACGCAAACTCAATACACAAGAGCCAGGATCAAATCCTTGACAATCATGCTCTCCACTAAGCCATCACGTCACCAACACTTCAACTATGACCTTGTGAATTTGGTTTGAAATGTCCTTATTTACACAGATAACATACAGTCACAACTTGACAACAGTTTGGAGTACATCCCTTCCACGTAGTCTTCTTACCTTTTAGTGTGTGAGGGCAGCTTCTGAGGTACGTTGCGTTTCTTCATGAGTTTCTCCATTGAGTTGGCAGAGCCTCCCTGTCTGGAGCCATGGTGTTTGTTGAAGCAGCCTGGGTACTTCTTATCCAGTGACTGCTCCCTCCTGAGGTTTAAATAAAAGGCACTACACATTTAATGGATATTAACAGATCTTAAGATAGATGATATAGCTATGGATATTAAGCTATAGTGCACTTTGATGTCCACAATGGTCTTCTGTGACCGAATACAATGGACAACTATTGCAGACACTAAAACATATTATGCATCATTATGCAATCCCATCCTTTTTCCTTTTTATATATATCCAGTGATTCAAGTAAATTCTTTATGAGACACTACAAGCCTGTTTCATGCCATAAGCAATCATCAGCTGTCATATATATATATATATATATATATATATATATATATATATATATATATATATATCATCAGCTGTAGAGCTTAATTGACAGCTGATGATTGCTTATGGCATGAAACAGGCTTGTACTGTCATAAAGAATTTACTTGACGCACTGGATTATTTTGCTCCTTATTTGTTGAGCGCTTTCCCTACCGCTGAGTGTTTCTTTTAACAAATATACACTACCGTTCAAAAGTTTGGGATCACCCAAACAATTTCGTGTTTTCCATGAAAAGTCACACTTATTCACCACCATATGTTGTGAAATGAATAGAAAATAGAGTCAAGACATTGACAAGGTTAGAAATAATGATTTGTATTTGAAATAAGATTTTTTTTACATCAAACTTTGCTTTCGTCAAAGAATCCTCCATTTGCAGCAATTACAGCATTGCAGACCTTTGGCATTCTAGCTGTTAATTTGTTGAGGTAATCTGGAGAAATTGCACCCCACGCTTCCAGAAGCAGCTCCCACAAGTTGGATTGGTTGGATGGGCACTTCTTTGAGCAGATTGAGTTTCTGGAGCATCACATTTTTGGGGTCAATTAAACGCTCAAAATGGCCAGAAAAAGAGAACTTTCATCTGAAACTCGACAGTCTATTCTTGTTCTTAGAAATGAAGCCGATTCCATGCGAGAAATTGCTAAGAAATTGAAGATTTCCTACACCGGTGTGTACTACTCCCTTCAGAGGACAGCACAAACAGGCTCTAACAGGTACTATTTAATGAAGATGCCAGTTGGGGACCTGTGAGGCGTCTGTTTCTCAAACTAGAGACTCTAATGTACTTATCTTCTTGCTCAGTTGTGCAACGCGGCCTCCCACTTCTTTTTCTACTCTGGTTAGAGCCTGTTTGTGCTGTCCTCTGAAGGGAGTAGTACACACCGGTGTAGGAAATCTTCAATTTCTTAGCAATTTCTCGCATGGAATAGCCTTCATTTCTAAGAACAAGAATAGACTGTCGAGTTTCAGATGAAAGTTCTCTTTTTCTGGCCATTTTGAGCGTTTAATTGACCCCACAAATGTGATGCTCCAGAAACTCAATCTGCTCAAAGAAGTGCCCATCCAACCAATCCAACTTGTGGGAGCTGCTTCTGGAAGCGTGGGGTACAATTTCTCCAGATTACCTCAACAAATTAACAGCTAGAATGCCAAAGGTCTGCAATGCTGTAATTGCTGCAAATGGAGGGTTCTTTGACGAAAGCAAAGTTTGATGTAAAAAAAATCTTATTTCAAATACAAATCATTATTTCTAACCTTGTCAATGTCTTGACTCTATTTTCTATTCATTTCACAACATATGGTGGTGAATAAGTGTGACTTTTCATGGAAAACACGAAATTGTTTGGGTGATCCCAAACTTTTGAACGGTAGTGTATATATATATACACTACCGTTCAAAAGTTTGGGATCACATTGAAATGTCCATATTTTTGAAGGAAAAGCACTGTACTTTTCAATGAAGATAACTTTAAACTAGTCTTAACTTTAAAGAAATACACTCTATACATTGCTAATGTGGTAAATGACTATTCTAGCTGCAAATGTCTGGTTTTTGGTGCAATATCTACATAGGTGTATAGAGGCCCATTTCAAGCAACTGTCACTCCAGTGTTCTAATGGTACAATGTGTTTGCTCATTGGCTCAGAAGGCTAATTGATGATTAGAAAACCCTTGTGCAATCATGTTCACACATCTGAAAACAGTTTAGCTCGTTACAGAAGCTACAAAACGGACCTTCCTTTGAGCAGATTGAGTTTCTGGAGCATCACATTTGTGGGGTCAATTAAACGCTCAAAATGGCCAGAAAAAGAGAACTTTCATCTGAAACTCGACAGTCTATTCTTGTTCTTAGAAATGAAGGCTATTCCATGCGAGAAATTGCTAAGAAATTGAAGATTTCCTACACCGGTGTGTACTACTCCCTTCAGAGGACAGCACAAACAGGCTCTAACCAGAGTAGAAAAAGAAGTGGGAGGCCGCGTTGCACAACTGAGCAAGAAGATAAGTACATTAGAGTCTCTAGTTTGAGAAACAGACGCCTCACAGGTCCCCAACTGGCATCTTCATTAAATAGTACCCGCAAAACACCAGTGTCAACATCTACAGTGAAGAGGCGGCTGCGGGATTCTGGGCTTCAGGGCAGAGTGGCAAAGAAAAAGCCATATCTGAGACTGACCAATAAAAGAAAAAGATTAAGATGGGCAAAAGAACACAGACATTGGACAGAGGAAGACTGGAAAAAAGTGTTGTGGACGGATGAATCCAAGTTTGAGGTGTTTGGATCACAAAGAAGAACGTTTGTGAGACGCAGAACAAATGAAAAGATGCTGGAAGAATGCCTGACGCCATCTGTTAAGCATGGTGGAGGTAATGTGATGGTCTGGGGTTGCTTTGGTGCTGGTAAGGTGGGAGATTTGTACAGGGTAAAAGGGATTCTGAATAAGGAAGGCTATCACTCCATTTTGCAACGCCATGCCATACCCAGTGGACAGCGCTTGATTGGAGCCAATTTCATCCTACAACAGGACAATGACCCTAAACACACCTCCAAATTGTGCAAGAACTATTTAGAGCAGAAGCAGGCAGCTGGTATTCTATCGGTAATGGAGTGGCCAGCGCAGTCACCAGATCTGAACCCCATTGAGCTGTTGTGGGAGCAGCTTGACCGTATGGTACGCAAGAAGTGCCCATCCAACCAATCCAACTTGTGGGAGCTGCTTCTGGAAGCGTGGGGTGCAATTTCTCCAGATTACCTCAACAAATTAACAGCTAGAATGCCAAAGGTCTGCAATGCTGTAATTGCTGCAAATGGAGGATTCTTTGACGAAAGCAAAGTTTGATGTAAAGAAAATCTTATTTCAAATACAAATCATTATTTCTAACCTTGTCAATGTCTTGACTCTATTTTCTATTCATTTCACAACATATGGTGGTGAATAAGTGTGACTTTTCATGGAAAACACAAAATTGTTTGGGTGATCCCAAACTTTTGAACGGTAGTGTATATATATATATATATATATATATATATGTGTGTGTGTATGTATGTATGTATGTATATGTATCAAGATAATGTTTGGTGACTGTCAGTGAAGACGGAGCAGGTAGCAGAACATAAGTTTTGTATTTTAATGAGTAAATTATTTATGTACATACGAATTTTAATAAGCTGTGATTTGGTTTGTCTTGAAATCTTTTATGGGTGACTCTTTCTCATTTAGCTCAAGTTACTTAGGTAGATATGTCACATTAAATAACCATTGTATTTAAGGGTAGAAATTAGTGATTTTTTTTTCTCCCTTTTTCTCCCCAATTGTATCCGACCTATTACCCCACTCTTCCGAGTCATCCCAGTCACTGCGCCACCCCCTCTGCCAGTCCGGGGAGGGCTGCAGACTACCACATGCCTCCTCCGATACATGTGAAGTCCCCAACCGCTTCTTCTCACCTGACAGTGAGGAGTTTTGCCAGGGGGACGTAGCACGTGGGAAGATCAGGCTATTCCCCTCAGTTCCCCTGCCCCCCCGAAAAGGCACCCCGACCGACCAGAGGAAGCGCTAGTGCAGTAACCAGGACACATACCCACCTCCGGCTTCCCACCTGCAGACAAGGCTAACCGTTTCTGTAGGGACGCCTAACCAAGCTGGAGACAACACGGGCATTTGAACCAGTGATCCCCGTGTTGGTAGGCAACGGAATAGACCACCACGCTACCCGGATGCCCATTACTGATCAATTTTGGCCAACTACATTCCCATTAGCCCCTATTCAACATCTGGCTGGCACGCATTAGCCTGGACTGAAATACATTATCCATGGTTTCTTTGTTTTCCCGAATGGTACACTTTGCTTTAAAGTTATTAATGATAAAGTCCGTGTCAATGTAATTATACATACTTGAGCAGCTCTTTCTCTTTGAGTTCCAGCTGTAGCATGACCACATTGAGCTCCATGTAGAGATTGTTGGCCCTCTCCAACTTTCTCTCATAGTGTTCTCGGATGTCAAGAGCGTGTCTGTGGCAAAAGAACAAGAGAAACACAGATACTCAAAGCCTGCATTGTTTTTAATTGGTCTTTACATGTAGTAGTGGCAGTAGTAGTAGCAGTAATAATGAAAAGAAGTCATAGCGGTGTTAAATAGTATGTGAAATGCCTCTATGTGAAGAAGGCTGTATGCATCAATAAACATTAACCATGCATTACTCCATCTTCTTTACCAATTCCCAACTTTTCTAAACATGGCTCTCAATCGCCATTGCCAGTGTTGGTATCATTTTAAAGAATAGATCCACTTTTTTGAACCCAGACCTTATTAAAACATTGTCAGGCATCATTAATAATTATACAGAAAAACAGTTCACTGATCGCTTCACTACTGAAAACTTATTTTGCTGAATCTTCTTGCTGAACTTCAACGCAGTCCAAAGGGGCAAATGTTTTAACCTTCAAAAACCACAACACATCTCCTTTCGGAAAACAAGAAGCTCACAGTATAGTTTGGCATCACTCCTATTCAAAGCATATAATGAATAAACATGAAATAAATGAATATACATCTGACTGTACTGTCCTTACAGTGGCTTCTTCCTCATTCCTTTAAATTCTTTGTGCCTTTCTTTACTTTGCACACATCTTGGTTTGAAACGATACACCACTCTTGAATGCAAGGCGCTTCCTATTCCTTTTTTTGTTTTTTGGATTCCCCCCCTTTTTCTCCCCAATTGTACTTGGCCAATTACCCCACTCTTCTGAGCCATCCCAGTCACTGCTCCACCCCCTCTGCCAATCTAGGGAGGGCTGCAGACTACCACATGCCTCCTCCAAGACATGTGGAGTCGCCAGCCGCTTCTTTTCACCTGACAGTGAGGAGTTTCAGCTGGAGGATGTAGCACGTGGGAGGTTCACGCTAGTCTCCTCAGTTCCCCCTCCCCCCTGAACAGGCACTCCAACCAACCAGAGGAGGCGCTAGTGCAGCGACCAGGACACATACCCAAATCCGGCTTCCCAACCGCAGACACGGCCAATTGTTTCTGTAGGGATGCCCGACCAAGCCGGAGGTAACACGGTGATTCGAACCAGTGATCCCCATGTTGGTAGGCAACGGAATAGACCACCACACGACCCGGACGCCCCCTGCCTATTCCTTTTATTTCTAAATGATGCCTGACAACATTTTAATGGTTTGAGTTCAAAAAATGAACCTATCCTTTAATTTCATATCCCCTACCTGTTTTTTCAACAAATCCTTCCCCCTTTGAACACATGTCCCTGTTCCCATAGCAGGATTCCTAACCTGAGTTCTTCTCGGCGTCTTCTGATCAGCTCCTCATCCAGCCTGTGGAGGCACGTACCCTCAGACTTGATCTTTTCAAAATGGTGCCTCACCTCCTCTCTCCATTCCGCCTGACAAGAAACATACAAATGCACAATATTTCATTATTAGCATTATTAGCATTAACACAGGAATCCACATCCATCATAAATAAGCATTTCTTGGCTCAATGCTACCATCTTCCATATGGCTTAGAAAAAAATTACTATAAAAGCAACAGCTTCCTGTCCTGTATGCATGAAAAAAAAATTTTTTTCATTTAGCAAACAACTTTATCCAAAGCAGCTTACAGAGTTAACAATGAGCAGATGAATTTGTGTGTCACCTAGAGGCAGCATTGAGCATTTAATAGTAATCCTTTTATAGCCAAGAGTGCATGTCATCATGTCAAGAGCACTTAGTGTAAGTGTGCCTAAATTCATTAATAGTGAGAGATAGGAGACTCGAATTACAAAGTAGCTGGCTAGACAGTGCCACATATCTATATCGCAGACATGGCCAAACGTGCATGTCAGGTGCAGGTTGCAAAAGTGTGCAATAAGTAGAAGAAGCCAGCAATAGTAGTCAGGGAATCAAATTACAAGTGAGCTGGGCAAGGCCACAAATCAATAAGAGTCATGCATAGAGACCACCTTTGGGTTAAGGAATGGCTTGGAAAATGAAGGGGTTGTTTTTGGGGTTTTTTGGGGGTGGGGTGGCTTTTCTTGAAGAAAGTAAACAGGTCGGTAACTCAGATGAAAGACGAGAGTTTGTTTCAGTATTTTGGGGCAAGGTGAGAGAGAAGTCTGAACTTTGAGCTCTTTTGTAGTGTTTCATGTTTGGTAGCATATCATATGAAAAAAAAAATTGAGCTGTATTGCAGCATTATTATCACCAATACAAATCCCTGTCTTGTACTGCCAAAACTGATGAAAATAGCTTCACCTTTCTGTTCATCTGATTCATTGTGGAACAATTTAAGCTGTTGTTGCTTTCAGTGGCATATTGCTTTACTAAACAATTTCTTAGCCAGCAGTCCCATCTGGGCGGTCTGCATGGAAGTCTCAACTATAATACACACCCTCGACACTGTCATGCAACCACTTTGCACTAATTTCAGTCTGTCTGTTACTAGGCAACTCCTGGTCTTGTCTAAATACATTTTTATATATCCATCCATTATCCAAACCGCTTATCCTGCTGTCAGGGTCACGGGGACACTGGAGCCTATCCCAGCAGTCATTATGTGGCAGCCGGGGAGACACCCTGGACAGGCCGCCAGGCCATCACAGGGCTGACACACTTCTTGTCAAAAATATTACTTAGGGGCTTTCATCTTTTTCAGCCGTACTTGTGGTTTGGCTCTTTACAAGTTGTAGAGTAACTCAGCAGCTTCTGTTTGTATCTAATTAGGGCTAACATGGATTCCTGCTTCCATACAAAAATCTTGGTTTGGTTAATGTCCATCCTTTCCCAGTCGCAGTTTTTTTTTCTCCCATAAAAATTAAGTTGAAATGGTGTGCGTATATGTATATGTATACACTCACTGGCCACTTTATTAGGTACACCTTGCTAGTACCGGGTTGGACCCCCTTTTGCCTTCAGAACTGCCTTAATCCTTCGTGGCATAGATTCAACAAGGTACTGGAAACATTCCTCAGAGAGTTTGGTCCATATTGACATGATAGCATCACGCAGTTGCTGCAGATTTGTCGGCTGCACATCCATGATGCGAATCTCCCGGTCCACCACATCCCAAAGGTGCTCTATTGGATTGAGATCTGGTGACTGTGGAGGCCATTTGAGTACAGCGAACTCATTGTCATGTTCAAGAAACCAGTCTGAGATGATTCGAGCTTTATGACATGGCGCGTTATCCTGCTGGAAGTAGCCATCAGAAGATGGGAACACTGTGGTCAAAAAGGGATGGACATGGTCAGCAACAATACTCAGGTAGGCTGTGGCGTTGACACGATGCTCAATTGGTACTAAGGGGCCCAAAGTGTGCCAAGAAAATATCCCCCACACCATTACACCACCACCACCAGCCTGAACCATTGATACAAGGCAGGATGGATCCATGCTTTCATGTTGTTGACGCCAAATTCTGACCCTACCATCCGAATGTCGCAGCAGAAATCGAGACTCATCAGACCAGGCAACGTTTTTCCAATCTTCCATTGTCCAATTTTGGGGAGCCTGTGTGAACTGTAGCCTCAGTTTCCTGTTCTTAGCTGACAGGAGTGGCACCCGGTGTGGTCTTCTGCTGCTGTAGCCCATCTGCCTCAAGGTTCGACGTGTTGTGCGTTCAGAGATGCTCTTCTGCATATCTCGGTTGTAATGAGTGGTTATTTGAGTTACTGTTGCCTTTCTATCAGCTCGAACCAGTCTGGCCATTCTCCTCTGACCTCTGGCATCAACAAGGCATTTTCGCCCACAGAACTGCTGCTCACTGGATATTTTCTCTTTTTCGGACCATTCTCTGTAAACCCTAGAGATGGTTGTGCGTGAAAATCCCAGTAGATCAGCAGTTTCTGAAATACCAGACCAGCCCATCTGGCACCAACAACCATGCCACGTTCAAAGTCACTTAAATCACCTTTCTTCCCCATTCTGATGCTCGGTTTGAACTGCAGCAGATCGTCTTGACCATGTCTACATGCCTAAATGCATTGAGTTGCTGCCATGTGATTGGCTGATTAGAAATTCGCGTTAACGAGCAGTTGGACAGGTGTGCCTAATAAAGTGGCCGGTGAGTGTATATATATATATATATATATATATATATATATATATATATATATATATATATAAAAGAGTGACCAAAGCATTGCCTTAGATTTAACTTCAATCAACTAAATGAGGAAACATTATCAAACCTTTGGCTCATAATCACAATCAATTATTCCACTCAAAATAACAATGGCCAACTCATCGTCCAGATAATACACACGCAGATAGACGTCTGCCATGGTCCAAAATTGCATTAAAGCAGACCTCAGTGAACATGTGCATTGGGTATCTGGGCACCATATAAATTTTCACCACATAAAGATTGGGTAGACCTTGTCGAGGAAATAACCTGTTTTGTTTTTTGTTTTTTTTACAACCAGATTTAAGGCAACCCATTTCTTGCCTATGTTGCTTTTTAGAGCACTTGGGGCGATTGACATCAGGTCTATGGAAAATTCAAACCACCTTAAGAGATCGGCAGAGCAACATAAGCATGAAAACTGCACAAGACAGGAGGCATTGAATTGGCTGTGTAGGGGCGTCTGGGTAGTATAGCGGTCTATTCCGTTGCCTACCAACACGGGATCGCCGGTTCGAATCCCCGTGTTACCTCTGGCTTGGTTGGGCATTGCTACAGACACAATTGGCTGTGTCTGCGAGTGGGAAGCTGGATGTAGGTATATGTTCTGGTTGCTGCACTAGCACCTCCTCTGGTTGGTCGGGGCACCTGTTCGGGGGGGGAGGGGAACTGGGGGGAATAGCCTGATCCTCCCACGTGCTACATCTCCCTGGCAAAACTCCTCACTGTCAGGTGAAAAGAAGTGGCTGGCGACTCTACATGTATCGGTGGAGGCATGTGGTAGTCTGCAGCCATCCTCGGATCGGCAGAAGGGGTGAAGCAGCGATGGGATGGCTCAGGAAATAGGGGAATTGGCCAAGTGCAATCGGGGAGGAAAAAAAAAAGGGGGGGGAGCAAAAAAAGAAAAAAGAATTGACTGTGTAATATACGGCAGTGATACAGAAAACACATTTCATTTTCTCCAAACGGTCTACCAATTTTGGGACAGCCTATTAAATGTTGCCAACATTAAACTCTCATTTCACTAGTCCATATTGCCATTCTTGTCATGTTGCATCCACATGATTGTAGAGTAATGACTGATGCTTACACAGTGAACACAGAGACCTGCTGGGGACCCGTTGTTAGTTGCTGGCTTCGGCTAGTAACAGGCAAGGAGAAGGAGGATCCCCGCTATCCGGATTTACTATGACTTACATCGATGATGAACTAATTAGGTAATGTAACTAGACACTAGACCTTTTTAAGTTGGCTAGCCATGCTAGTTAGGATTTGTATTTTCATTTGAATTAAGTTGGCAATGGTGCATGAGTGGTTGTCAAAATGAAATTGTAAAGCGTGGTGTAATTTCACTTTCCACAGTCACACCTTGAATTTTGTAGGCCATTGAGCGTGACAAGCATATAAATGCAAATGCAATAGTATAGCTTTAAATTGTTAATTATGACCTTAATGTTGCATAGTTAAATGGCCAAATAAACTGCAATTGTTTCACTGCATTTGAAGTTTCCATTTTAATTTGATATGAACATTTAAGTATTGCCAACCTTAAAGCTCGACATGATTTGAAAAGTGAAATGTCAAATGGGCATTTCATTATTTTTTTTTTAATATTTTCAGTATAAATGAATGACGAAATATTTGGCTAAATATTTCATTTGCAATAATTCAAACTGCATTTGAATTATTGCAACTGAAACATTTAGTCACAAATAATGCATGTGTAAGTTGAAAATTAAAATGCAATTATTCGATCTGGTCCACTGGTGTGCGTTTTTATTCAAATAAGTCTGTTTTATATTTCCATAATCAATACAGAGAAAATTGTATTTCATGTATTTTTATTGACCTTAACCTGTTGTGAAATGTTATTATGCTAATTATCAGATATATAATTTTATTAGTGATGCCACCATTTCCTTGGCCGGGTCTCCCTTGAAAAATAGTCTTCATCTCAAGGTGACTACCTAATAGAAATAAAGGTTGAAATAAAGAAAGCACTAACCCAAAGCCTAAGCCTAGAGGTTGGAATTGCAAATGTTTCTGCTATGTTTCATTCTTCCCCCTTTTCTTTCTCTGCATTTAAATATTATTATTCTGCAGTCAGTTGAGTGGGGTTTATAGTATGTTGCACCTTTGTGCTGGTTTGGTGAAGTGCAGCGAAAATTCAGGTTTGTGTGTGTCAAACTGAAACCCATCAGGCTGTAAAATGATAACCAGTGCACAGAGAGGAATACTGGATGAACTGATCTCACACAAACTCCAAAACTGCAGCATGGGCATTTTCTTGTTCACAGTCAAGTTTGACAGCCTTTAGCTGAAGCCTGTCATATCAAAGGACAAAGGGGGATCAGACAGGGGTGTGTGTTTGTGTGTGTGTGTGTGTGTGTGTGTGTGTGTGTGTGTGTGTGTGTGTGTGTGTGTGTGTGTGTGTGTGTGTGTGTGTGTGTGTATTTGCATCCCTATGTCCATACTTTCTTTGTGTGCATCTGTGCAGGTGCACGCCTTCATGTGCCTGTGTGCTGCTTTTCTTATTAGGCTAATGGACTTTGGTTGTACTCTACTATTTCTACAGCTCTCTCTCTCTCTCTCACCCCCCCGATATCACCCTCTCTCTAATTTCTCCCTGCTTCCCACCATTAAAACAATCAATACACTCCACTACCAAATACTTCTCACTAACGTCACAGGAAAATCTATTAAAGGGTGGGGACGAGAGTGAGTGTGTGTGTGGGGGGGGATATGAAGAAAGAGAGGATAAAGAAGAATAGCGGGGATGAGTAGGGGTGAACCGGGGAGGAGGGGCGGTGAGGGATGATTTGAAATTTTCATCGTTTGACACAATGTAAAGGAAAAGAGAGGCAGGTGTATTCATGAGTGCGTGCACACCCACATTTTCTTGTTGACTTATTTTATTTCATTCTTTTAATTGTGCGCTCACACTGCCATGCATCAGTGCATGCTCAGTTGTATGTCTGTGCGCATGTGCATTGTCAGTGGGTCTGCAGTTCTACATGGCTGCCCCAAGTAATGAAATGCATGCCTTCCACACATACAATTTTCTGTGCACTTGTCCTTCAGCTTTGGCTTTTACTAAGAAGATAAATCTTTACATTGCAGACAGCGTGGTAATTGGAAGAGGAGGGCCGTATAGTTATGAAGTCAAGACACTGAAAGATACTACTGATACTGTTGGGAAAAGGTTTTCACTTAGCGGGAGATGAAAAGCCTTGGTGTCACCATTATTCCTCGGAAATTCCTTTTAGTTTTTATATATGTGTGTGTGTGTGTGTGTGTGTGTGTGTGTGTGTATGTATATATATATATATGTGTGTGTGTGTGTATGTATGTGTGTGTGTGTGTGTGTGTGCATGTATATGTATGTATGAATGTATGTATAGCTATAGATAGATAGCTAGATAGCTAGATAGGCGGTGGTCAATTTGTTCAGGCTGTGTAGGAGTAAAGCTGAAACTAAGAATAGGTTGTGTTCTCAATGCAATCTGCCTTTGTTTTCCTTTAAACACATCTTGGTTGTAAAGATCATGGCTGAAATATTGGAGGATTCTCAGCTGGTTTGCCAGGGGTCAGGTAAAGTAATACTAGTTTGAAGCAATACAACTGCATATTTTAGTTACGACTTCATTATTCAGTGGTCATGAGAGTCGTTGGAGCCGTTAGTGACCGACTGTTCTTGGAGGCTAGGCTTCTTGAGTCTCCTGGGTAGAGATGAAAGGACGGCATTGTAAGTGGGAGATAGGTGGTGTCTCAGACCTCCTCCTCTGTTGAGGGATGGTTTTTCCAGTTTCACATAGATAGCTTCCTTCACCCCTCTTTCAAACCATCCATCTTCTCTGCCCAAAATGTGTACATTGCTGTCCTCAGAGGAGTGTGTCTTCTCCTTTAGGTGTAGATAGACATTGGCTGGACATCAGAGCACAGGAGAGCCACACATATCAATAGCTCCGATAACGATGGGCGCGGCCAAACATCGGTACACAAAAGAGCCACTCATATCTATGGCTCTGTTAGCGACGGGCGTTGGTAAACATTGGGACAAAAAGAGCCATGGACATCTATAGCTCTGACAACGACTCCAAGAGGATAAATTCTGAGTCTCATCACCAGCCAGTCAGACTAGCGTTGTCTAGTCAGAAAGGCACGAACTGGGGAAGCCTCTTGGATGAGAGGCGAAACGTCTTCACAGATATATACCAAGTCAAGTTGCACTTGATTCAACTCCTTTGGATAACCATGACCTAGATGAATGAGAACATTTACAGACATATACACATCTGGCTTCCCACCCGCAGACACGGCCAATTGTGTCTGTAGGGACGCCTGACCAAGTCGGAGGTAACAAGGGGATTTGAACTGGTGATCCCCATATTGGTATGCAACAGAATAGACCACTATGCTACCCGGACGCCTGCTTTCATCTTTGACAGACAGGAAGAATGGGATGGAGATAGAGGAAGACATATTACAAGGGTGTCAGGCCGGACTTGAACCTGGGACGTTATAGTTCAGCCTTAGCCAACATGGTGGGCATCAACCAGGTGAGCTAACAGGACACCCCCTGTTCCATCTGCTGGAGATAATTTGGGCCTATGGACAAGGGAGGAGGTAAGCCTACCTGGGATTGGAAATAGGTTTCTTGTGGTGTAGACAAGATGTCTGCAGAGGCAATGTCCAAATGTAGGAGAATTTGTCGGAATGAAGGCCTGTTTCTTGGCTTGCAGTTCCTTTGGGAAAATGGAAACAAAATGGATTATCATAGGATGGGACACACTACAAGAAAATTAGAAGAACACTTTCTATGGAACACATGTTGATAATACACTATAAGCATACTCATAATGCACCATAAGAGTGTTTATTACATGTTATGAGCCTAACAAGACCCTATATAGGTTTATAAGTTGTTATGAGCCACTTATGAACCCCGGTTTGGGTACAGGGAAGGGTTATGAATATTGTAATGCTACCAAACAAATGCACCGGTAAACATATGGCTGCAAAATGAAAAACACCAATTAACACATTCTTAACAAACTGATAAATTCAAAGATGGAGTGGTTTATGATGCAATGAGCTCCTCTTAGCCTGCCTTTCTTTCTTAAGATTCTCTCTATCCAACCCTTCTTTCTTCTATGCTTTTCCATCTTTCTCTTCCCTTACTCATTGTACCCCTATTACTGGATTTGAACTTACATCAGGGCTGGGCACTATATCGATATTATATCATCATCATGATATGAGACTAGATATCGTCTGGCATTTTGGATATCGTAATATGGCATAAGTGTTGTCTTTCCCTGGTTTTAAAGGCTGCATTACAGTAAAGTGATGTAGTTTTCTGAACCTACCAGTCTGTTCTAGCTGTTCTATTAGTTGCCTTTACCCACTTAGTTATTATATAGGCATTACTGATGATTATTTATCAAAAATCTGATTCTGTAAATGTTTTGTGAAAGCACCAATAGTCAACTTCACAATATTGTCACGATATCGATATCAAGGTATTTGGTCCAAAATATCATGATACATGATTTTGTCCATATCGCCCCGCCCTAACTTAAATAAATTCTTGTTTCCATCTATATTTTACCTTTATAACTACATTTTGCCTTTATGTTATATATTTCTTATTTTTACATGTTCAGTCTTTCTATCTTATTTAATTCTGGGTAGTAAATGCAAGCAGAGATTTCATTACACTTGCAGCACTGTATCTGTAACTGCTACACATGACAAATCACATGAAACTTGACACTTGTGTATGATGCTCCGTTTGCATCCCTCACCACTCCTCCTTTTCCCCCCTCACTGTCTTACCCTCCCCCACACCTCCTTTCTCTTCATCACTCCGCTTCCTTTCAAACCTCTTTGACTCGCCCCGTCCCGCTTCACCCCCGCTCACCAGCATTGCCGTAGGAGTATTTTGAAGCCGTCGGGGCAGCTATCAGGGACAGGAAGCTGCAGGCTGTTGTTGCCCACTCCCCAGATGATGGCTGACGAGTCCACATCTTTGTAGGGCACCTCTCCAGTCAACATCTCCCACAGCACCACGCCAAACGACCTGTGCAGAGAAAGGGATTGGATTTAGATTCAAATGTGTATTTGAAAATGGAACTGATGATGGCCTTGTTGAGATGAAATCAATGCTTCTAGTGTGCTGTTCAGAAGAAGTTTAGATAAATTGCCTTATAAACAGCACAGATAGATATAATGACTAACTAGTTTTAGTAACAGTGCACAATTTGGCATGGTCACGCTGTCATTTGGCAAAAAGGATGGTTTGATGGACATGATGGTTCAGGTGACATTTTTCTCCATGTTTTATTTTTTTACCCCTTTTTCTCCCCAATTGTACATGGCCAATTACCCCACTCTTCCAAGCCATCCCGGTCACTGCTCCACCCCCTCTGCCAATCCGAGGAGGGCTGCAGACTACCACATGCCTCCTCTGATACATGTGGAGTCGCCAGCCGCTTCTTTTCACCTGACATTGAGGAGTTTCACCAGGGGGACGTAGCACGTGGGAGGATCACGCTATTCCCCCCAGTTCCCCCTCCCCCCCAAACATGCGCCCTGACTGACCAGAGGAGGCACTAGTGCAGCAACCAAGACACATACCAACATCTGGCTTCCCACCCGCAGACACGGCCAATTGTGTCTGTAGGGATGCCCAACCAAGCCAGAGGTAACACGGGGTTTCAAACCGGCGATCCCCGTGTTGGTAGGCAATGGAATAGACTGCTACGCTTTTGCCCCTTTTGTGTTGATTTTAACTCCACAGTCTCTGTAACTGTGACATAAAACTTTCAATTTAATTTACTATAAAAGCTTTTCTTTAATTCATAGTAATCTCTAAGGTCCCTTTAACACATGATATTCTCCTATTTGTTTTGTTTTTTTCTTGTGCCAGTGCCTACGGTGTTTATTTGTGGCAGTGGTACTCAATCATGTACCATGCATGTCATGTGTGTAGAGGTTTCCTGTCCAAGCCAACACTACACCATCTGATTTCACTAATTAACACACCTTCCTCCAGACGGGAGGACTAATTAATGAAATCAGATGGTGTAGTGTTGGGTTAGAATGAAAACTTCCATACATATGGCTCTTCATGGTACGTGGTTGAGTAACCACTGAGCTATGAGAATTGTTGTTGTTTGTAGTTACTTACTCACTTACTGTTACCAACGATAATCAGTTTGATGTAATGAAATCTTTGAACAGCACTGATAAATTATTCTCCATCTGTAAGACTCTCCCTCATGGCACTTCCAAGGGTGCACTGATAATTGTGCATTATTGAAACCCTGTGGTTCCTCCTGGGCTATTATAAATTTTTATGATGCGAAGACGTCATGTTGTGCTTTTGTTTATATATGCCCATGAGGTTTACACAAATTGTTTGGACAGCACTCTACATGCAGACTGACATGTAGGCATCCTTGTGATAACTGTATCTGTGAGGAGAACCCGGTGGCAGCTGGTAGTGCTTACTTGATCTGCCAACTTTCACAACGATATACAAGTTCAAATTTCTATATTTAGTAAAGAAATTCTACCCATGCAGGATATTTCATTTTGTGGGATACTCAACATTGAGAAAACAAAGCACATAAACTAGATAAACACACTTGAGTAACAAGATTGTTGATAAAAATGTCAGAAAATGTCATGTACTGTGCCAATTATTGAGTACTATCTGCATATCTAAATAGAATATCTAAGCTGGCAAATGAGTAAAGGGATCGAGGAGTGACAGGGATGACCAACATTGAGAAAACAGGGGACATGAACTAGATAAACACACTTCAGTCACAAGCATTTTGACAAAAATGTTTCAGAATGTCTGAAAATGTCATTTACTATGTCATTTATAGAATATCTGCCTATCGAAATAAAATATCTAAGCTGGCAAATAAGTAAAGGAATAGAGGAGTGATAGCTATAGAAACAAACAGTTTCATAAATAGAAAAAAATTTAAATTACTGCAGGTCTCTACTATTCACACATCTAGGTTTTTTGTTTTTTTTTACAGTTGAACATATTGCTGCTACTACTACTACTACTAATAATAATAATAATACTACAGTTGAAAATATTGCAATGCAAAAAAACAAAAAAAATCATCAAAAACACAAAGGGAACATAAAATCAGAGGAAAAATGTCACTTTATTTCACTGAATGAGCAGTATTCAAACAATGGACCAGGGCTCTACCGCTGATGGAGCAGGTAACCAAGGAGACATGCTCAATAGAGGGTTACTAAGGAAAGTTTGTTGCTGATGACACCTTGGATCGCCACGGCAACCCATCAACATACCAATAGCATTGCACATTGTGGAGGTGTGTGTGTGTGTGTGTGTGTGTGTGTGTGTGTGTGTGTGTGTGTGTGTGTGTGTGTGTGTGTGTGTGCGCACGCACAAATGTTTACGTGTATTTTAGTCTTTTTGTGTCCCTGTTTATGCACAGATATTCTGTTGTATATTGTTAAATACAGTGCTAGCAGTTGTTTTATAACTTGGAATGTGATGTTTATGTCCTTGTGTTTTCTATTTTGAATAAACCCAAAAGTCAAAGTCCTATTATGTGCAAATTGACTTGGCTTTCAATAAAACTGGATTCACCTGTGCTTTCACAGGAATGCTACACTGCATGCTTCACTTTAGCACCATACAACATAATGATCACAATGGCAGCTATCGGATGTCACAAGATATTTCTGCAGCAACACCGTACAATCAAATGTTCATGAATAATTTAAGCAATAACTCATTATGACTTATTTACACTTTGCCTTCAGACTTTGCAGTTGACAACAGTGGGAAATGTTTCCATGAAAATAAATGTATGACAGTTAAATGTTTGTTAAGTTGCTGCACTGGAAGTGCATTCATATGCATGTACTGAAACAATATTAATGTGAAAGAAAGAAAGAAAGAAAGAAAGAAAGAAAGAAAGAAAGAAAGAAAGAAAGAAAGAAAGAAAGAAAGAAAGAAAGAAAGAAAGAAAGAAAGAAAGAAAGAAAGAAAGAAAGAAAGAAAGAAAGAAAGAAAGAAAATGGCAAAAGAGGAGGAGGTGGCGAGATTAATGGAGTGAGATAATCTGCCTTGGGTGTATATATCTCACTCTGCCTCCTCATTTTATTTTGTTCTTCAAAAGAAGGGCAGTTCTTGCAAATTTTGGAGACAGAGCACTTGGTGGAACATTTTGAGCAGCCTACACTGTACAGCATGAGAAGACAGGTAAGGGACAACATGTTGTCTCATCACATCTTATAGTATAATGTAAAACTATAGCTGACTCAAGTTTTGCAGCAACGCTTCATGTTTTCAGAATCAGCAAGTCAAGTGGGTTTGGAGATACAATGAATTTGTCTTGGTTTGCTTCCATGGAAACTGCAAGGACAGTATCTTAAATGGGTAAGTAGAATAGAAACCCATATAAAAAGAAAAATAGCCAAAATAAATAAATAAATAAAAATCCCACAACTACAAAAGGAAAATAAGGAAATAATCAGTCCCTTCTACAGAAAATGCATGTGGTCTCAGCGTCTGGTTGATGGTATTGATAAGAGGGTTTATAAATGGCAGTGGTATAAATATATCAACAGAACTCAATACAGATCCAGAGAGTACAGCATGTGCATCTTGGAGTGCTTTAAGAAATGGTATTGGGGGTTGATGAGGACTTGTGCAAATGTATGTTGCATTCTTGTTTTGTCTAGTCTGATGTAGTCCCAAGAGAAGGAATACTGGCAGAATAAAATCATTACAACCTCAAATTTCCAAACTCTCCTTTAGGAAACGAGATATTTGGCTGAACTCAATCCATTGTTATCTGAGATTTACCCTGCTCTGTGCGACAACTGTCACAGCATGTCAGTACTAAATGAAAATACTTACAGACAAGGCCAAATCCCCTGTTTCTCTCTCTCACACTCCCTTGCACTCTTTTTTTGGTACAGACTACTAGAGAAGAATCTACATACATTTAAATTCAATTGCAAGTACCCATGCCTTTTTTTCTTCTTCACTACATCTAAAGCTTTTTAATCCTATTTTCACTTCTCAACTAATGCACTGCTGGCCACAGGCCAAACCAACCGCAGGGGTTTGGAAGGTTACTGCAGCCTCTCCAGAGCGCTGCAGCATCTGGCAAATCAATTATTAAATTAGCCAGCGTTCCTTTCAGGAAAGAGAGAAAGAGTGATGTAGGGTGAGCCAGAGTGAAAGAGGGATAAATATATATATATATATATATATATATATATATATATATATATATATATATATATATATATATATATATATATATATGTAGAGAGACACAAAATAAGAGAAAGAGCGACAAGAAGTAAGAGGAAGAGAGACTGTGGGGGGAGAGATCAGGCTTAAAGCTAAGGGCAACCCATCAGATATGGCGGTAAGCCTATACAATTTCATGTAATGAGATAGTGTATATAATACTGAATAGATTTTCTGGTAATAGGATACAGCACTGTATGGTAAAATATAAGTAATGGGAGCCTTTGTTGATTTAATGATGGATGATACTAGTCATATGAGATGAGAAAAATGGAAAGATGAATAAATCCAATATGGTCAGTTTAATAGGATTCTGACACTTACCAAATATCCACCTTCTCCGAGACGGGCTCATTACGTATGACTTCGGGGGCCATCCAGGCCACCGTACCGGCGAAGGACATCTTGGTGCTCTTGTCACTGAGCTCCTTGGATGTACCGAAGTCAGAAATCTTCACTGCATCATCGTACGTGATCAGCATGCTACGATGGAAAGGGGAACATCATGTCTCAGGCTTATAAAGCCACCCTTGATAAACTAACTTCATAAATGTATAGTAATGATAAAAACTGTTGTACACAATTGTTGTTGTTACAAATATTTATTAAAATCCAAAATATTGTTTTAACAACATCTCCACTCTAACTATGACTTCCAGGTAACGCTTTACAATAACTAAACACTATAAAGCATTTACAACGTGTTAGTTAATAGTTAATTCAGCCTTTATAAAACATAAACAATACATTATTAATCATTACAAAACTATCAACAAACACTTGGGAGCTGAGCACCCAGTCTCAATTCAATTTATACATGAGTTGCAACCGTTAGTGGGGCCAACACTGAAGGAGGGTGCGGACTGAAGTTTTTCAGTCCACGCCATTTTGTAAGAGTTTATCAATGCTTAACATAATGTTTATTAATAGCTTTGTAATGATTTAATAATGAATTGTTGATGTTTTTTCTTTTTTTTTGTTGGATTTCCCCCCCTTTTTCTCCCCAGTTGTATCCGGCCAATTACCCCAATCTTCTGAGCCATCCCGGTTGCTGCTCCACCCCCTCTGCCAATCCAGGGAGGGCTGCAGACTACCACATGCCTCCTCTGAGACATGTGAAGTTGCCAGCCACTTCTTTTCACCTGACAGTGAGCAGTTTCACCAGGGGGACATAGCGCATGGGAGGATCACGCCACCCCCCCCCCCCAGTTCCCCCCGAACAGGTCAAGTCAAGTCAAGTCAATTTTATTTGTATAGCCCATTATGCCCTGACTGACCGGAGGAGATGCTAGTGCAGCGACCAGGACACATACCCACATCCGGCTTCCCATCTGCAGACATGGCCAATTGTGTCTGTAGGGACGCTTGACCAACGCTCGACCAACAGGGATTCCCCATGTTGGTAGGCAACGGAATAGACCGCTACGCTAGAGGATGAATTACCTATGAACTAATACGTTGTAAATGATTTAGTGTTTAGTTATTGTAAAGCATTACTGACTTCTACTGCCACTACTATTAACAATAATATGTAATATGATAATGAACCCTGAAAATGGATATTCCCTCTTTGCTTACACCGCTCCACTGGGAGGTCAAAGGTTAGGTTCATCAACAAAGCAGAGCTTCTAGTGATGGTATGAAGTCAGTGTCTTGCTCAAGGACACTTCAGCAGGATGGTCACTTGCTTACAATGGGCCTGACTCTGGGCTGGGGGACTTTTTGCCCATTCACTGCACCCTGCTGCTCATGTGTCCATAAAGTAAAATAACTGAGCCATACGCTGACTGACAAATATCTACCCAGTTTTTACAACAACTTGTTTGCTATTGACCATAGCATTTTCCGCTACGCAAATATAATTTCATGCACTCATCCACCCTCTACAGATAAAGCCAGTCCCTGCATGCACTGGATGGATGGAAGGGAGACACTCTGGACATGTTGCCAGTCAATCACCCGCAAACACTATCATTCACACACCATTCATACTTATGGACAGTTTAAGGTCCACAATTCACCAAACCTGCATGTCTATTTACTTTGGTAGAAAACAGCAGCTCCTGGGGGATGAGCAAACGTGGGGAAACCATGCAAACTTCACACAGAAGGAATCAAACCCTGGACCCTCTTGCTATAAAGGGATTAGCGCTAACCAATAAACCACAATGCCACCCTTATGTTAAAATCACAGTTCTGTGACCGTATGATATAAATAACTGCAAGTCTGCTGTATAAACTCACTTGGGTGACTTGAGGTCTCTATGGATGATCTTATGGAGGTGCAGGTAGTTCATCCCACCAGCGATACCCATGGCCCAGTCCATGAGCAGGGAGGGGGGTAATCTTCCTGCCGGCTCTCAGCACCTCATACAGCTGGCCCTGGGCACAGTACTCCATGATGATGCAGTAACAAGGAGCCTGTGTACAAATACCCCTGAGACAGCAGAGGGGGGATGAATTAAAACATGCTAGGCATTAACATGCTACACTTCCTCAAAGGAAAATTCTGTTTTTTGTTGCTTTTTTTTTGTGCAACGTGGATCTTGTTTTTGTATTTTTACCCTAGGGAAGAAGAAGAAAACAGAAAAACAAAACAAGCAACAGAATGTGTCATTTTTAAATTTGTAAGACAAAAGCTGTCCATGAATATATTCAAAAAAGAGCATCTAAGAATCTAAGAGCATCTGCTTAAACTTAGGCGACATCTCTATACAGAGCTCAAATCAAGAAGATACAGAAGCTGTTCATGTCACCATCTTTTTGTATTAATATAGATGTTAGCAGAATTTGGGTGGGACACAGGGTAGGTGGAACATGGTAATAGATCAGAGATGACAGAATGAGCTTTAAAGTAAAACAAAAAGCACAGGGATAGTTTCTTTGAGACACTGATAGTGCAGCCAAACTTTCAAAAAGATAATTTTATACACAATTTCTTAGAGTGTGTAGAATACGTAACACTAATGTTGCAATGTTCCCCAGAAGTGACCACATCCGAGTTTTCCCTTACTTGAAAGTGATGATGTTGGGGTGTTTGAGCTTGCGTAGGTGCTTGATGTCAGTCTCTTTGATATCCCGCACTTTCTTGACGGCTACTTCCTGTCCATGGAGCTTGCCCAGGAAGACTGCCCCCTGGGCCCCGCTGCCCACCCACTGCAGGTCTGAGATCTCTTCAAACGGGACCTCCCACAGCTCTGAGGGAGGAGGGAGGAGGTGGGGGAGGAGGGAGGAGATGGGGGGGGTGGGGTAGTCAGCAGTGTGTATCAATGTATTTAATGTGGCAGTTATGGATATTAAATAAGTCTCAGATGGGAAATGGAGATTCAATGGAAAGTCTTTCTCGTCCTTCCTATGATGTTAATTAATGGTTTCTGCATAATGAAATTCACAGTAAAAAAAAAAAATCAGTTCAATTCAAGAGCGTATATTTAAACCAAACCAGTATTTCTACAAAAGCACCTTGCAATAATTAAACCTTCTATATTCATTATCTGGTTTTAGCCTATACTTTTATATCCAATACTTTTATTCTGATATTTGTATACTTTACCTTTATGGCTTGTTTTTACTCAATGAACATTTTTTTCATCTTGCCTTATTTATTAAATTTGAATGTTGAGAGCATTTGCTGTCTGAAAAGTAATTGTTTCATGTGTGTAACTGTTGTACGCTAAAACTGAACCTTGAGCTTAAGCCTTTAACAGTGCAGTGTATTTTAAGCCCTGCTTTTCCTGGTCACATGGACACCAAGTGTTTGATACCCCCATTCTGTACTTGAACCCCAAGCTCCACTGGAGACTATTGGGGGGGGGGTCCCCCACAGACAGACAGGGCACTGTAATCTGCTGTGGGTAATTCTCTCTCAGCCACCCAAATCCTGCTTAGCGCCTTTGTAGAACTGCCTCAGAGCAACACTCCAACAGTCAGGAGAGGGGTGGGGGGAGGACGTGGGGTATGGATGAGACAGAAGATTTTGGAGCCCAATGCAGAAGAGACGGAGGAGATAGTGGTGGTGGTGGTGTGTGTGTGTGTGTGTCTGGCTCTTCTCTGACTTGCAGATTATTATTTTACTAGTTTTATGATACACTGAAATGGACCACATTAAAGGGCCTCGGTTTCCCATATGGACTCCAAAGGGCATAATTGGTGAGCAAGGACCAATGTGAGTTTTTAACCATCTGAGTGAGTATATTTTTTGAAAAGTGAGGACATTTTGTCCAGTCCTCACTTCTTTAAGGGTCTATTTTAGGGTTAGCACTTGGGTTTTAGGGTTAGGGTTTAAATTAGTTTAAGGTTAGGGTAAGGGTAAAGGTTAGCCATGTAGTTCTGAAGGTTAAGATTAGGGTTAGGGGCTGGGGAATGAATGTAGTCAATGAGGGGGTCCTCACAAAGATAGAGGTACAAGAATGTGTGTGTGTGTGGGTGTGTGTGTGGGTGTGTGTGTGTTTGCGCGCGCGTGCAAGTAGACAGAGAAGAGAAGAGAAGAGAAGAGAGAGAAGAGAAGAGAAGAGAAGAGAAGAGAAGAGAAGAGAAGAGAAGAGAAGAGAAGAGAGAGAAGAGAAGAGAAGAGAAGAGAAGAGAAGAGAAGAGAAGAGAAGAGAAGAGAAGAGAAGAGAAGAGAAGGGAAGGGAAGAGAAGAGAAGAGAAGAGAAGGGAAAAAACTGATGAGTGGGATTCCCTGTTGAACAGCTGGGGTCCGAGACTGAAGAGACAGACAGTAAACATGGCACAGCACACGACCTGCCCTTTTAGCATTCTATAAACACCACACACATTAATCTTGTTAATTAGGATGGCATGAATATTAATGAGCACTGGTGATTAATTGGGATGTCTCTGTGTCTGATATAATCAATAAAACATTCCAGCTCGAAGGACATTACGCATGTGATTCGCCATAACGTCTCCCACGTCAGCCTCCTTTTTTATCTGATAAACGAAATCATTGTTGTATACTTCACAGAGCCCGGCCTGTTCTTTGGGATCAATATCACCAAAAATGAACAAGCCTCAGTCTTGCTCCTGTCCCACCAATCAAAGCACCACAAAGGGGTCATCATTATGTACAGTGTAGTGAGCTTTCACTTCCCAACACCCCCGGTTTTCTTTCACTTCTTTTATGTCAATACGGCTTTTGTCAGCTGGTGTGACTCTCCAAGAGGTAACACGCGAAGCGAGGTACGGGGAACTGCAGATGGACTGGGAGTGATAATAGGACTTGGATGAAAGGGACAGGAAAGGCAATGAGGGGGGTGGGGATGGTGTGGGGGCGATGAGGGGGTTAGAGAGGAGGGGAGCACAGTGGAGCAGAGGGGAGGTGTAGGAGTTAAATGGGTGATAAAATATCAGAGGGTTGTAATGACAGAAAGAGGCAAAAAAAATAAAAAAATAAAGACAGCCACATCCTCTCTGTGCATGATGCTGTACGCATGTGGGTGTGTTGATGTATGTGTGTGGGCATGTGTGTGTCGGCCAGGAAGTACTATGTTTGGTCTGTGAAAGGCAACGTTGCACCCCTGTGCTGGTGCAAAGGATCAACTGGGCTCATGTCAGTGCAGGACGGCGTGTGCTCATGTGTGCATTCATGTACGTTTGGGCAAGAGCGTGTGTTTTGTCTGTGCATTCACGCTCATGCTCATGAACGCCTGATCACATACATGCACGTGAGTACATGCACGTGTGTCAGGCTTATGCTAATAGAGATGAGAGTTGCAGGGTCAGTGCACGGCCATGCATTATTCATGGAGCAGATCTGGAGAGAGAGCGAGAGAGGGAGGGAGGGGGGGGGGGGAGTCCCAGGGGAGCTCTGTGCTATTGTAGTGGCTTCAGACATAAACAACACAGCGTCACAGAGCAGCGGTGGTGGAGGGGAGGCGGGCAGAAGGATGAGGAACTGGGGGGAAAACAAGCACTCGGTAGCTTTGATAAAGCAGGTAATTTTGCTCTCTCTCTCACTCTCTCTCTAGCTCTCTCTCTCTCTCTCCCCCCCCCTTTCTCTTTCTAACTAGTTCCTCTCAGTTTCTCTACGTTTCTCTATCCCTCCCGCTTGTTGTCTCTTTTGCCTCATTATTTCAGGGGGCATTTGTTTACAATGTGGCTGCAGTGGGAGTACATTTCTCTGCTATCTGGTTGATGTAAATACATTTTGGGATAAGATCTTAGATCCTGAAATTAGCACATCAAAGCTTCGGAATGGAGTTAGCAAGAGCCTTGCTGATGGTTTTACTGGGAAACAAATATGGAAGCAATCTTTCTATTCAGATTGTTTGTAAAAGTGTGGTTGTGTGCCTCTGTGTGTGTGTGTGTGTGTGTGTGTGTGTGTGTGTGTGTGTGTGTGTGTGTGTGTTTGTACGTGTGTATGGTACTATATGTATGTAGTATTATCATCAAGTTGATGTACATCTATGTGTTTTTGAGTTGTGTTTATCATTCTACTGAAGATTAAAGTGTTTTGTTGAGATGATGGTGTTTTCACAACAGAATAATCGTGGATGTGGAGTGTGTATATGTGTGTGTGTGTTCACTCATGGGTCTTACCTTCCAGGTTGTGTTTGTGTTCAGTGGAGTAGGCTTTGCCAATCATAGTCCAGACGGGCCTCAGACATCCAAACAAGCCCTCTAGAAATCCTCCTCCTCCCCCTCCATTAGACTGGCACTGTATCCTGGCATCGTGCACCTGGCTCCTGACCGCATCGCTCTCTGTGTCAGGCCCCTCTCCCTCCCTCCTCCCTGGGGTCCCATCATTGTCATGGAGCTTCAGTACGCTGTTGGCAAAGTGCTCCTGTTGTTCCTCACTCGGCGTAGGGCTGTTCCCACTTGTGTGCCTTCCCCCTCCTCCCCCAACACCACCACCTCTGCCCTCTGGCTCGACGGCGCCCCCCGTGTCTATTGAGAGAACGTTGCGGAGGACGCACTGGGTCGGGGTCAGGTCCATCTCCGGGGTGCAGGGTGTTTCGGCGTCCAGCCGCCGGAGGGACGGCTCAGAGAGGGGTGAATTGAAACCAGAGAGAGAGGGTGATGGGGCGCGGGGTTCGTGGACGAGTGCCATGAGGGACCGAGGGCATTAGAACAACCCAGAAACAGTGAACCTTGGCAAGGCCATGCACAATGCCTACAATGGGAGAGGGGAAAAAAGGAGAAAGAGAGAGAGAGAGAATGAAAACTGTTAAAGGTCACATCAAAGGTCAAAGAGAAACTAGTAAGGTCAGAGTTCATATAGAATACCATCTTGGTATACAGTATATGTTTATGTAATGTTTTGTTATAATTGATGCTAGCAGAATGGTTTAATGACCAGAGAGACTACTGAGCACTGCCTCGATTTGATTCCCTGAACTCTGACCTCTTTCTGGTGGGTGGCAGATTAAGGGACAGATAACTCTCGCGGATCATTAAATATAAAAGATAGGTGCACTGTCGTTATTCATTCCTCTGCGAGAGATTAAAACATCTTTTTTTCCAGGATCTCACTCAAGAGTTTTAATATTCTGTGCTGTGTCCTATGGTAACTGCCTCCAATGAGAAATGCTCCTTCATAAATAGCTTTTGAACTACGATATCTGATTTATCTTGCCATGATACATGCTAGAAATTCATGAGTTAAATCTTAGCAACTGCATATTTAATGAGTGAGATACAGTCTGCATGAGACGGAGAGAAAGAGAGAGCGAGAGGGGGAGAGAGAGAGAAAGAGAGAAGGGAGGTGGATGTCTCTTTCAGCATTGTCTGTCAGTGTTAATCACACAGACGTTGCCAGCCAAACTCAATCAATGTACCTGCTACACAGCTGTTGGACTTTTGCTCCACACCAAGAGGGAATGTACAATATAAGGCTATGAAAGGATTGCTCCGGGCTGATTCTGCAGAGGTCATCCTTTAAATCTATGCACCCCATGACTGAGAATTGACATCAAGTTACCAAAATCATGGTGATGGACAGGAGATGTCAAAAAAGCACAACTGGAATAAGAACATTGATTGAGAGGCTGGGAATACAGGAAAAACAATCTGACATTTGCACAAAATGTCTTGAGTACAAATCTGACAAAGCCTCAGTTAATCAATTGACATCTCCAATGATTCCTCCTTTTCAGTGTCACTTGGATAATTCATGCATGAGCTGATATCCACCTGAAAGATGACAACTTAACTATACCCAATGAGTTACAGTGTAACACTGTAAATGAAGTACAACTGATTGTCTTATTGTCCTGTTTGTCTAACCAGGGCATTCCAGAGATACTGTAACACCCCCCCCCCAGCTATGTTTTACACTCCTTACTGTGAACAGAACCAAGGGGTGTTTGATTGGATGTACATTGCGGTAATTGGATGTATGTTGCGGTAGTCCATCTATATCCTGCGTGTCTGAGGGAAGACTGGCATGTTAATGGGAGAGGGCATCAAGTGTTGCGAGAGAGCTGTAAGCTGTCGTTTCACCGAGGATGTCAGCAACCTCTATTCACCGGAAAAATGAAAAAATTGTCTTATTTTCTGTCTCTCACTAAGGAGCCATGTAAAATGACCCCCCCCATCCCTCCCTCTCACCCCTACCATGATAATGAAAACCATGTCTGCAAGATGTGAGGAATCAGAAATCAGTATTCATCACATTGGGATCTTCATTTTGATACAACACATTAGAGAGAGGAGGAAAAACCTCATTAAAATAGCACAGCTTTAATATGCCATGTCATCAGTATGAGGTCAACTTTAGGTGTCTCTCCTATGATGCTTGATTTAAAGAATATGTTTGCACCCTTTTCTTATGATTATTGTATTCTTGTGTAATGCTGTGTGCCATATTTTTTGGCAAATTGCAACTATTTTATGCTTTTGTGAGGGGCTTTGTAAGCATCTGTTTGAAAAGTGCTACATAAATAAAGTATTACTTCCTCTACTTCCCTTACTTGCATACATTCATATTGACTGATGACGTTATTGTACCTCTGAAGGTCAGTACGTGATTTGACCTGATATTTACCCTAACAATAATGTAAAGTATATCTAGAGGCTAGTACACAACACTAAACACTGTGCTGAGTACTGCGACGCTATGGTTGAGTAAAACTCATGAGCCTGTCGTCTGACAAGCGAGCTATAATTGCAAATTGATGACTGGACCACCATTCTCTGATTAAAACTGGCCACCCCACTGTAATACACAGGCAGCCTGATAGACACAAACCATCTCTGGTGGCCATTTTCCAATCAGCTAAGAAAGAAAACACAAGATATCCCGATAGAAAGAGGAAAAAACCAAAACAAGTACAGAAGGTCATTAAGGAAACGCACAACCGTGCAGCTTGAAGTCTGGAGAAATTACCCTCATTACCATTTCCAGCGCAGAGAAATCTGACCGGCGTGACACATCTGTCGTCTGAAGTCCAGAATAATCACATATGTCATTCACGTGTGACTGGTTCGTCTGCTAAATAACCTCGTCCGTCCCCACTTTATTCCG